>NC_056743.1:914374727-914674727 GCF_019279795.1 Protopterus annectens | reverse complement strand
TAACCTCAGACTCACCACATCCAGAGAGAAATAGGACAGAGGAGTAGAGGGACAGACCCAAGAAACTGTTGGTTCCAACCATCAAGGATTTTTCAGATCTGGCTTGGTTGTCACTGTTGGATCTGGGGAATGCTTCCTTGATTTCTCAGAATCCATTTTGTCTTACTTATTCTTATCTTTATCCTTCTCCATTTCTTTTACTTTCTCTTTTTCTTTTTCCTTATCCTTTTGGCCCATCTTTTGGTCTGCTGTTGTCTTGCTTACTGGCTGGAGAAGTAGAAGCAGAGGAGTTAGAAGAAGTAGAAATTGAAAATACTGTCTGTTGGAGTGAGAAAACCCTTAACTATGAGTTTCTGTCTCATAGTCTGGAGTTTCATGGAAATAAAGGAGGCACAAGCTTGACATCGGGTATTGAAGTGGGCAGCACCCAAACAATACATACACAAGGTATGGGGATCCTGAGAAGGGAGTTTGTGTCCACAGTCAGTGCACTTTAAATCCCTGGCTATCTGACATTCTTAGTTTAAGGATTATAACTAACTAGAAAGGCAAAAACTTACTATCAACAAATACTATCTAAAACACACACTAAGCTAGATATTGTATAAAATTTATTAGAAAAACACACTAAATCACTAAATTATGTACTAAGTCTACAATGCAGAAAACACACACCAAATGTAACAACTATAAAAACAACTACTACCTATCCACCTATTAACTGTCTATGTTGATCAACAAATGAATCCTGTCAAAAGTACACACTAAACACACAAAGTCTAAAGCTAGACTAGAGAGGTAAATCTCTTGGAAGGGAGAGAAAAAAAGGGAGATATAACTCAAAGGCTGAATTCTTGTGAAGAGCCCCGTTAAGACTGCTTCCTAAATCTTTAGGTGGCAAACAACATATGAGGTACTAAGGTGTGGAGTGAGGGAATTATGGGTAGGGGAGGAGTCACAGCCCTGGAACAGAAAACCTTCAGAATATGTGCCGAGGTCGGATCCAATCTGATTCAATAACTCCTGATTGAACTGGATGAAAACAGGCCACAATGGATCACTAGTTTCCTTACACAAATTGATTAGTGGAAGGAACTTTTTTCTTTGTCCATCATACACCGGGGGGTGTAAGACAAGACATTTGTTGATTCAGCTTGAAGATGGGAGCAATCGGAATGTGATGATAAGCATCTTTCAATTGTAGTCACCATGAAACTATGATCCAGAAGAAGGGGTAGGATGGTCTGCAGGGTGAACATTTTAAATTTTGGTACTTTCCAAATGTTATTTAGGTATAGCAGATCTAACACTGATCTCCACATCAGCTCCTTTTTGGGCACCAAACAGATTCAGGTAAAAAAATAATTTTTATGGTGGTGGAACAGGTACTATAACCCCTGCTTGCAACTTGTGAAGGTGTACCAGAGAGAACCTGTGTCTAGTCTGGTGGGTGGTGGATTTCCCTGAAGGGAGGAGGATTTTCTGTCCACTGCTAAGAGTATCCTTACTGAATTATTCTCGGCAACCACTTGTCTGAGGCTGTTTGTGGCCAGGCTGCTGGACTGAGGTAAAGTCTATGGGAAGGGGGAAAGGGAAGGGGGGACAGGAAGAAGAGGTGGGATGCCCTGATTCTAGGCATAGTCATTCTTTAGCAGGCAAATTTATTTATTTATTGCATTCATTTACCAGGATGGTCTGATTGAGTAGATAAGCTACTCCTTTTGAGCAGAGGCCCAGAGAGAGAGAGAGAGAGAGAGAGTAAGTAAAACAACACATGATATATTTTAGACAATATGCATAAATACATTTTAGGTCAATACAAGTTGGTCACAGTTTCATACAGATTTTTCACACCTGATATGGCTATAGAACACAGTAGAATAAAAATGACATGGAGTGTTATTATTTGAGGACAATTAAATGAAAAAAAATTTATGACTTGACACATAATGCAATTTATTGCAAAGCTTTATTTTTATAGCAGAAAAAAATGTAAATTGTGAGTCTGACAATAAGAGTAGAAGGTACTTTGAAATACAAAGAGCAGTAGACCAAATTGTAGCTACACCAGGAGGAGTATGAAAGCCATTTAGTGAGTAGACCCCCTAGGAGAGCACCAGTGCCTACTTGGGACCTCAATTTTGTTTTAGAAAAACTAACACTGCCAGGATAACCCAAGTGTAATGACTGCAACAGTGAAACACGATGAACATCAGGCTGTTAAGAAAACCCATCAAAAATTGACAGCCCTCTATAGAACCATCCCTACCTAAAAGAGAAGGCTAGGATAAGTACTGTTTCATCTCTTTTATAGTATATAGACCTTCATAGTTTACAATTAAAGCTACTACAGCAGCAAAGGCAAAGTCAAAAACACCATTAAAGACAAACAGACAAGTGCAGCATTCTTCAGAACAGTCATCCACGCCTAAGAAACAGATGCTTAAAATGGCCGAAGACCTTATTACTTTAATCAGGGGCTCCCATCCCCCTCCTGACAAAAGGCCTAGGCAAGACACTGATTATGATTCCTCTGATCAGGTTTCCATTTCTTCTGATTCTTCTTCTGATCAGGGCTATTCTGTCCCTCCATATGAGGACTCTGATGCTGAAGAGTCCATTCCTTCAGCCTCCCTGCCTGAGGATTACTCTTTTGGGGAAATCCTGCACACCATGAGGAAGCATTTCCATTGGGAGAGCCAGGATTACTCAGAATCCAAGAAAAGGCTCAGAGATTTCCTTCTATTGCCTCAGCACAGGCCCTTGGCTATCCCCCCTGTGCTCGATATTGTTGATGATGTTTTTTCTGAATCCAGTCTGTCTCCAGATTCTTTACCTCCTGCACCAGTAAAGCCAGACAGGTACTACAGGGTCCCTGACTCTCATAAATTTCTTTACAAAAACCCCGCTGCGGACCCAGAAACTATTTCTCAAGGTCCAAAAGGGGTTAAAGCTTCTACTGCCAAAAATCCTGTCCCCTCAGATAGGGATTCCAGAGCGGATAGATGGGGGAAAAAGTTTACACTTCTGCTACTTTAGCTGTAAGAGCTTTAAACTGTCAATTTCACATGCTTAAATATCAGCAGTATCTCATGTCACTGTTAAAGCAGAAAATGGTTACAAATATAGAAGGTCCTGATTATAAAGAAATGTAGGATTTGTTGCATGCAGTTGAACACGTGGGAAAGCATACTCTGCAATGTGGTTTTGATTCATTAGAGGCTTCTTGTAGAGCCGCAGTTGCAGGCTCAGTTATTCGAAGACATGCTTGTTTGAAAGAACAGAGTTTACCTGACCATGTTAAAATGAAATTATTGGATGCTCCACTACAGCATGATCCTTTGTTTGGTGTTAAGTTAGAAGAGGTTTTAAAGAAAATGGAGGATAAAGTAAAGTCAATGCAAACTGTGAAAGATTTCTTACAGGTTCAGCCACCTAGATTTAGCAGGAACTGGCCTTCAAAAAATTGGTCCTTTCCAATGTCAGACAGGCCACAAAGAGGCAGATACAGACACCCAAGAGGCAGATCTCAGCCCCAAGGCTCCTACAGACCTAAACAATGGGGTGCTTCGGCCCCCAAAGGAGGAGAAGACAAATCACAACCTTATAGGAAACAGTCACAATGACTTCCCTCTGCAAATGCCAAACTCTTACCAGTTGACAGCACCCCTAGGGGGAAAGCTAGCACTTTTCTCAAAAAATTGGCACATGATCACCCAAGATCAATGGGTGTTGAATATAGTTTCTCAAGAGTACAGGTTTCACTTCCACACGCTTCCAAAACCAAAAGGTATGCCAAACCTGCCACAAAACCAATGGGCAGAGGCACAAAAACAGACTGCAGCTCTTATGGATATGGGAGCTATTCAAAATGTTCCACAAGAAGAACAGGGCCAAGGATTTTACTCACAACCTTTCCTAGTACCCAGAAAGGACAAAGCATGGAGACCAATACTGGACCTGTCAATCCTAAATACTTTCCTGGATGTTCCAAAATTCAAAATGTTAACACTGCAACAACTCTTGCCCATACTGGGCAAAGAGGCTTGGCTAGTTACTTTGGATCTCAAGGAGGCATACCTCCACGTCCCAATCAGACAGTTGTGCAGAAGATACCTCAGATTTATAGCAGGCTCAATGCATTATCAATTCTCTGCACTGCCCTTTGGCTTATCTACTGTGCCCAGGGTCTTCACAAAATGCCTGGCACCAGTAATTGCATTTTGCAGACAAAAAGGAATTCAAATATATCCCTACTTGGACGACTGCCTTATTTAAGCAGAGAGCAAGGACATTCTTCTAAAGCACCTGGAGTTTGTAAAAAGATTACTAATTTGCCTAGGGTACACAGTAAACAAAAATAAATCAAAACTAGTGCCCTCTCAAGAGATAATATTCCTAGGTGCAAGCTTAAATACAACTGCCCAGATGGCTTATCTCACACCAGACAAACAAAGGCAACTGACTCATTACTTTCAAATGATGGCAACAAAGACCCAGCTCCCTGCAAGAAAAATTCTGCAGGCCCTGGGTTTCATGGCATCCTGCATTCTACTAATTCCATATGCCAAACTGAATATGAGGAAACTACAATGGTATCTAAAAAGTGTTTGGACTCAGCATTGTCACAGCCTAGAGACAATCATAGCATTGATCCCCTGCCTACAGCAGAAGTTTCGATGGTGGTCCCAGGCCTGTCACCACAACAAGGGACAGCCTTTCACCTTACCTACAGCCAGGCAGACAATAACAACGGATGCATCGGATTACGCCTGGGGAGAACATATGGCAGGAAAATGTATTCAGGGCACGTGGCCCAAGGAACAAAGGCATCTTCACATCAATCAAAAAGAGATGCTAGCTGTACAGAATGTCCTGACAGCCTTCAAGGACTTAATACATCCAGGACAATTATTAATAAAGACGGACAATACCACAGTTATGTGGTACATAAACAAGCAAGGGGGCATACATTCCTACCCCCTATGCAGACAAGCCATGACTTTGTGTAACACAGCACTGACTTACCAGGTACATCTGCAAGCACAATTCCTGCCAGGAACAAAAAATACACTGGCAAATGAACTAATCAGAAATCTCATGGATCCTCACGAATGGAAGCTAAATCCACAAGTGTTCAACATGATAACAAGGGAATGGGGACGCGCAGACATAGATCTACTTGCCTACCCTCACAATTGCCAATTACAAAAATTTTGCATAAGGACTTATCACTCTCAAGCATGGAAAGTGGATGCTCTATCCTTCAACTGGAAAAACCTGACAGTCTATGCCTTTACTCCTATGCCACTTCTCACCAAGGTGCTTCTAAAAGTCAGACAAGAGAGGCCAAAAATGATCCTGATTGCACCAGACTGGCCATGCCAGCACTGGTACCTAATCCTAAAGATTTTGTCCCAAGGCCCGCCTTGGCCTCTACCTCAAATCCCTCATCTTCTAACACAGCAAAACAATCAGATTCTGCACAGTCAACTCAGAACCTTAAACCTGGCAGCATGGCAGATAATGTAGCCACTCAAACTGCACCTCTCTCTAAAGCGGTTATGGATGTAATTGTGGAAGCCAGGAGACCCAGCACTAGGAAATCTTATGCGGAAAAATGGAAGAGATTCTGTGCTTGGAACCAGGCACAAGGGCTCGACCCACTGGGTCCTAATATGCCTCAGATTTTACAATACCTCACTGAGATGTTGGACAAAGGCCTATCTTTTTCTTCTATTAAAATCCATGCCTCTGCCATTTCAGCTCATTACAATACGGATCTTCCTATTTTTTTACATCCTCTACTACGACAGTACCTCAGAGGGGCAAAGAATATAAGACCCCCTAGGAGAGCACCAGTGCCTACTTGGGACCTCAGTTTTGTTTTAGAAAAGCTAACACTGCCTCCTTTCGAACCAGCCATCACAGCTGATATAAAATTCTTGTCATGGAAAACTGCTCTGCTCCTAGCAATAACTTCAGCAAGAAGAGTTTCAGAGTTACAGGCATTGATGGCTGTGGAACCTTTCCTCATTTTTCACCAGGACAGGGTTTCTCTAAGAACGAACCCAACATTCATGCCAAAAGTGGTCTCCAATGTGGCCTTAAACCAAACTATTCATTTGCCTACTTTCTACCCAAATCCCCAGAATAAAGGGGAAAGACTTCTGCACTCTTTGGATATACACAGGCAGCTACGATTTTACTTGGACAAAACAAAAGCTTTCAGAAAAACTGAACAACTGTTTGTAGCATATGCTGCAGGATCACAAGGAAAACCTATTACAAAGCAGACAGTTTCCAAATGGGTAGGACACTGCATCCGCTTCTGTTATGCACAACATGGCAAATCTGTGCCTAAGGGCATTAGGCCTCATTCTACCAGAGCAGCAGCCACTTCAACAGCTTTCCTCAGAGAGATACCAACCAAAGACATCTTAGAAGCTGCAACCTGGAACTCAGTGCACACTTTTACCAAGCACTACCACCTTCCTCTCTACTCCAAATCTAGAGCAGGCTTTGCCACTGCAGTCCTGCAGGGCTTGTTAGCCTCGCCAAATCCAATCTAGACCCAGCCACCCTACCTCAGCTTTGGGATTCTACCCAAGTGTAATGACTGCAACAGTGAAACACGATGAGCATAGTACAGTTGTGTACCTACCACAAATGTAGATGTTCGAGTGTATTCATTGTTGCAGTCCTGGTTACCCACCCACCATCCCCCTCTTTGCTGGGACTATTCTGTACTTCTCAACTCTATACAACCTATGTGGTGCATTTGCTTTTAGAAGAGGAAAATGTTTTTACTGATATATGCATGGTTGTTTGGCCTATTTTTATCTTTACAGCCTTCATATCTGGGGGCACCTGACATCTGGGGCAAGAAAAACTGAAGAAAATGGTGTCGGTTGCAACTTTCATACCCCTGGCGCACTGACGTCAGGGAAGAGGTGACAGCAACCGACGCCGAACCAAGACTTTGGAACTCGGGCCGACTATGGGTCGCCTGCCAGCAGGATAACCCAAGTGTAATGACTGCAACAGTGAATACACTCGAACGTCTACATTTATGGTAGGTACACAACTGTACTTTTTATGTAGTAGTTGAATTTTATGTTTTCATGAATAGTAACCCCTAGTAGTTTGGCATGGGTTACCATTTCTATCTTGGTTTTATTTGATGATAAAACTGAGAAGGAATTTTCTGGTCAGATAGTTAATTCTTCTTAGTTCTTGATTAGAACAGGAATACTCATCCACCTACCTCCTTAACTGAATAAATTACTTGAAACTTCAACAAGGCATCTTTATTCTTCCCACAGGGAGGGTATCAGAGAGACTGTGAGTCTCCTAGATATGCTAGCTGAAGTGATTTTATCTGGACTAATCCTTTGTACTCAGTTTCCTGTTAGCCCTGTCACTCTGTAGGTTACAGGTGGGATTTCAGACCTGACTTGAGCTTTCTGGATTACCTCTGTTTTACATATAAGTAAATGGAGATGAGGTTGACATAAAACGTGCAGTGAAAAGTCACCAAAATGGGAAATGGTAGCGCTGTGGTATGATGAGATTGGAAATGGTAGTGCTGTGATATGAGATTGACAACTTTGTGTGTGTGTGTGTGTGTGTATCCCTGAAGACAAGTATAGTGGGTTCAAAAACAAAACAGTGTAAGAAACTTCTCTGTGTGGAAGATTTTCAATCCATATATATATATATATATATATATATATCTAGTTAATCACTGTATATTAATCAGATTAGATAATGGTAGTAGAAATAGCGAACTTAAACTCGTCCTAAGTCAAAAAAAGAAATATACATAATTACTAAGTATTCAAAAGTAACCTAAGCAGGGTAGGCAGTCTGTTTCCAGTGGAAAATCCTTTGTTAAGTACACAGACAAGGAATCCAAATAAAAAAAAAATTAACAGAATAATAGTTTCATCACAAACTTTCTAACTATAGATATATGTATGTATGTATATATATATATATATATATATATATATATATATATATATATATATATATATATATATATATATATATATATATATATATATATATATATATATATACATACATATATATATATATATATATATATATATATATATATATATATATATATATGCATACATATATATATATATATATATATATGCATATATATATATATATATATATATATATATATATGCATACATATATATATATATATATATATATATATATATATATATATATGTATACATGTGTATTTTGTATCAGGTATGGGAGTTGTTTATTGTGCTGTAAAATACAGTGTATTGGTATACATGTTAACACATTCACATTCCTTCCCCCATCATTGTAACATTCGAGGCGGTCCTGCCCTACTTAGTAGCTGTCATAATAATATAAACCTTATGTACTATTTAAAATTAATGATGTGGTACCTCTTACTTAACCAGATTATTATCTGTGATTTTTATCCAAGACAATATACTACATGGCTGGAAATGTATAAACCTTGGACCATTTGGCAATCTAAAAATATATATAAATATATACATATACACTTTGCATGCAAAATAATCCATTGTGAAAACCATATTCTGTTTCTATAACCTATTGTTAACAAAGATCACTTTCGTCCTTCTAGACTTCTTCAGTTCTGTGTACAAGAACCCTAAAAACTATCTTCAAAAATATTATTGTACAATTAGTTAGTATTGTTATTACACATCATTTTGAATGTTGTTGTGTCTTTCGGCTTTTCCCGGTTAGGGGTCGCCACAGCGGAACTCCGGTCCGCTAATGATTGGCAGTTGATTTTTACGTGCCAAGTTACCAGCCCTGACGCACAACCTTCAACGAAGGTATGCCCATGCACGTATGTCTCCACGCAGAGGACGCTCTAGCTGAGAATCGAACTGGACAGCGTCTTACTGTGAGGTGACAACGCTACCGCAGCACTACCACCGCGGGTATTACACATCATTTTGAATAAAGTGGAAAAAAGAAAAAGAAAAAATATATGATGATGGAAACAAAATAAATACTTAAATTAAAACTCATTTAACATGATATTTAAAACCATCTGGAAGAATAAAATTAATTAGTCATGCAAACCATGAGTTCAGCTTTAATTGTTACATGAGTCAATGACAAGGAAGTGGGAAGGGTACAGAGAATAATTATAAAAGAAGTATAAGGAGCATAAGTGGTTATTGAATGAGGAAACAATTCAATACTTGATTAAGAAAACTCTACTTTACAACGATGGTACTAGGGCCCTGAAACACTGGTAGTTGAGTCACTGACAACAGTGTGTTTAGTAAGAGGAGTTCACTGATAATTTATATAGAAAGAAAGAACGTGATGGATAGCAGAGGCTAGCTATATACACTGATAATTTATATAGAAAGAAAGAACATGATGGATAGTAGGGGCTAGCTATATACATGTTAGTTACAATCCTTAAATTGACTTAACAGACCACAGATCTTCTTCTTTCAGTACATTCAAATATGCTACCCTGTTAGCTCTTTTTCTCACTGTCTCTGTCTCTCTCTCTGTTTCTATATGTCTAAGTTAGTGGTGACTTTCTTTCTTTATTAAACCAAAACTGATTTTATTCCTCCTTATGAATGCAGGATCGAATACCATTTGTGGTCCCAGACAGAGTTCCATGGCACCAGATGTGTGAAACGCTCAACATGAAGTTCATGGCAGAGGTGCAGACCAGTAGGAGGCTGATTAAAGAACATTTCTTCTTCTTAGCACAGAAGATATTTGGTGAAAGCAGCACAAATCTTGAAGACTTTGAAAATCGCTGCGTCTCTTGGTCCCAGTTTAACAAGGTAATTTTCAATAAAAATGTCTGTCATTAAAATAAAAGTAACCTTTTCTAAAATAAAGCTATTCAGTGTAATTTCCTGGCAAGAAAATCTTTTAGGGTAAAAGGGAATTGTATATTGTTTCTCTTAAAGGCTTTTGTGTCACCTCTGAAATAGTAATCAATTGCTAAAAGGGCATCCGTCAGTCTGTGGGTCGAGGTGGGAGACTGGTCTGTCGCATCGTTTCAAGTCTAGTGCTTGGGATCTGTAGTTGGAGTTCCCCCTGTTCTGCTCCATTTCTGTTAAGAGGAAGTTCATAATTACAAGTTGTTACAATTCTGTTTTGTGAAAAAATTCATCTCAGACTTGGTTCTTCAAAAATAAAGGATCTGTTTATTGTAGGCAGATGAGCTCTTCTTCCTCTACATATAATATGTAGAGCGGCGCTCATCTGCCTACAATAAAGAGATCCTTTATTTTTGAAAAATGGGAAATTATTTTATTACATATTAGCAACAGCTACCCTTTTTCATTTTTATTATATTTTTAGCAAATGTTTCCTTTTCTTCTTTGGCAGTCTTGGAATAGAAGTAATAGATGGTTTGGGGTGCAAATGGGCTTGCCCCCTGTAAAAACCCTTATACAATTTTTTATGTTTTTTATGGTCTGATGAGCATTTTTTCTGTCTGATTAACTTTCTTTTTGGTATGTGGTTATTAAGAGTACTAGGACTTCTGAAATATGATCTTTTTGGTACTGGGGTACAACTTTATTGTCTCTCTGTTACCTTTCCTGTGATTACTTGCCCCTAACCTGCCGTTTCTGTAGCAGCACCTGATACTGCATTCTACTATGCTTAGAATAGAAAAAATCCAGACAAAGCATGCTTCACTGTAGTCCAGTGGTACTCACGGTGTGTGCTAGAGCTACATGTACACAAATATGAATTTTATAAAGGTTGAATGAAGCTTTTAACAGCTTTTAAAGCTCTTTGTGTTTCTTGACACTCTTCTGTGATGGCTGCTCCCCACTGTTACTGCTGTAGCACAAAACTATAGCTTAATACTGCTGAAGTCTGCTTACCAAACGTTTATTAAGCACTGATGTCAGAAAGATGCTTAAAAATCCTATCTTTTCCTAGGTGTTTAAGGGCAATCATGGAACTTCATGTTCTACAATGATTTCCTTTCAGTTTTGATCTTTTCTTTCTTAAATGTCTCAACAACCATAATGTCTCTAGTTGAACTGCAAGTTTGTTGACTTAAATCCAAGCCTAGTGTCACGAACCATAAGATGTTCAGTGTCCACACTGTTTTTCTTCCTTAAAATTCAAACTCAGATTCCTCAGAAAGCCTAGGTCCATAATGGAAGTTATCTTCTTGCTCTGCTTTTATTTTTTTGCCTGTTTTTTATCCGCTATCCTCGTGCCAGTGAACCATCTAGCTGTCACCACTCATTCATTCATTCGCCTTCATTGGGGCAAGAGACATTCATAGTGCAGCGATCATTTAGGCAGCCATTAAGATATTTTTTATCAATTTTTAGAACCTAAACTCTCCCTGGATGTTTGATGTAAAGCTTTGCTGTGCCCTTTTATATATGTATGCATATCTTTTCCTATGCCACATGAAGGCTGCTACTCAAGTGTACCTTAGCAGAAATAGGCACATTATTGGTCCCTAATGCTGCACACAGTATGCCTCTCTTTCTCCAGTAGGTGTCTGCACTGTACTGGGCTGGCCTTCCTACCTCCTTTGTCCAGGATGGCTGAACTGGCATTATTCACTCATACCCACTCCCTGGCTCCTGATCTGGTTGACAGAGCTTCATCCCTGTATGCCATCAAGGCAAGCTATCACTCCTATTTCTGTCTATACCCATTTCTTTTGCCCTCATGACTGATGGCCATCCATTTCTCATTATTTCCCCACTATGGAGCAAGAATAATCCACTTTAAGGGCATCATACAGGCAGCCTTGAGGGTGTTTCTGTTTTGGCCCTAAGCTTGCCTCTGATGACTGACAGACATGCACATACTCCCACACTCACAACCCATGAGGACTAACATCACCACAGTAGAATCACTAAACCCTTGTTCCCCAATCCTAAGGCCACTGGTTGTATGCAGATCTCCAATTAGACAGAAGCAGTTTTGCTGATTGGGTCCACAATCAACCTCCCACCAGGGTAAGCAGGCTGACATAAGCCACTCACTCTCACCTTCCCCTGCCTGGTTGTTCAACTGCCAAAGATGCTATTGATCTTGGTTAATCTGCGAGAGTTTTTTTTTCTGTATGCCACTCACTCCCAAGCAGACTAATTCTCCTAGTTTGACAGCTTCAGCTGTAAAACATCTTTAGTTACTACTATGGCACCAGGCATGGCAAAACCTACATGTGCCCTGTAATTATATTAGATGGTTCTCTTCTCTTGGACATCATACACAGCTCCTGACAGCACACACTTCTAAGACCTCCAGTGAACTGAAAGTTATCTTTAATCGAGAGATTTTTAACATTGCTTTCTTTTTTGGGAAGTCATAGGTTATGTGTTCGTTTTCTGGGAGAATATAAAGTTGAAACATTTTGTGCCCCTCCCCACCAATACTTGCTCCACTTACTTGGGAGATTTGTTATCAGGATGTGAGTCCAGTATCTTCTGTACATCTTTATTTCCTTCTGTAGTCCATGGGATGTAGATCTGGATGTAGAAAGGGTAATGTATTTTGTAATATTGGTAGCCGTAGACCCTGTAGGCTAGTTCTGGTGCTAAATGTTCTCAGTCTTGAGTAGCTTGTCTCCAGAATGTCTTTTTGTATGCTTAGGATTTGCTTTTTAGCACCATAGTATATTTTTTGTATTTTGCAGCTAAGAGACTTGACCAAGTAGAGATTTTCCTAACTAGTAATTAATTTTAAGAAAGCCTTTATATAGTTGCTATGTTTTGAAGGAGATATTTTGCCATTGCTGTATCCTCAGGTCAGAGTATTTTACTGTTTTGTGCTGTTAAACTAAGTGGGAAAAATGAAAGTTATGGCTTAGTCATATAAATATGTTTACTCTAAAACTACTTCCAATTGTGCATTTATATTCAGTAATTAGCACTAATCAATAAAATACTCGGTAATGAACTAGAAATTGTTTTCAGCACTGTGGTGACTTTATCAATATTCCTTCCTGAGAAAAGTTTTCTAATGCTAGTCTACTTACTTTCTTCAGAAGGCTGTAAGCTGGAAAATCTCTTGCTCCCACTGCTGGAAAGATATTAAAAGGATGGAAAAATATAACTTGCATTTGGTTTCAGTAACTGATAACCGGAGATGTTGTTTGGAAGAGGGTCTCATTCTCTGCTATATGAGTCACGCTGTCACAAAAGTCATGCAGTCATGTATTATGACCATTCATTCACCTTACATCAATGTAAAAATCAAGAAACAATGCAATTGCCAAGAGGCAAATAATGCCCTTGCTAAACTCAAAAGGGAACTCCAGTCCCTGATCCCAACAAGCAAAGTCAGATATGAGGTAAAAATAGCCACCCAGGCAAAAGACAACTACAAATCCTCCTTTAACTATGTTAGAAACCTTAAAAATAATGCCCAGCACTGTCCACAGCTAATAGTAAATTATATCCATGCTCTGACCCAGAATACCTAACAAATCTACTAGTGGCTAAACTTATGTCTAACTTCATCCCCTCCACATTCCCAGATCACATACCTGCATCTATAACCCCCCCCTAAAATCTCTCAAGAACAAATCTTCAAAGCCCTTTCCAAGGCCAAGAATACTGCTTCTATGGGGATCAATAACATACCAGGATATCTGCTGTCCAGTCTCACCCCTACAGAGACTGTTCAATATCAGCCTTGGCTTTGTGCCAGAAGAATGGAGGACAGCAACAGTCATCCTCCCTGCATGAAGGTGGGGTGTTAGTAGACTCAGATAATTATAGGCCCATAAGTCTGACCAGTCTCATCTCTAAAGCTATGGAAATTATCATTATGGAGTTAATAAATAAGGACATAGGTAACCTACAAACTCTTGACCCTAGTCAGTTCGGTTCTGTCAAGTGAAGATCCTGCCTACTTAACTTGGTTGACTTCTTCTACAAGGTTTCTGAAGCAATGGATAATGTAAAACTGGAACACACCACATATCTAGACCTTGTAAAGTCTTCAACACCACCCTACACTCTGGTATCATTAAAAAACTCCCCAGCTATATGTTAATCCCTATGTAGCTTATTGGACTGCAAACTGGTTTATTAATATAACTCAAGGAATTACGGTAGGTGGCACTATTGCCTCTAAAGAAAACTGTTAATAGTGGTATAGCCCCAGGTCAGTCCTTGGGCCACTCCTCTTTCGCATTTACTTCTTGAAGGAAAAAACAAATGTTAAGGAGTTATGGCTGACCAAGTTTGCAGATTACTGTAAATTTGGTGCCATCATAAACTCTCCAGAGGACACCAAGAACCTTGAGTGACTTTCCCAAACAAACAGCTGATGTCAAAACCATGGGCTAAAACTAAATGTCAAAAAATGTGTAATACTATCTACCAGTAAGCAAAACATCCCCTGCAACTATCATATCGACACCCCTGAAAATTGATCCAATAGTTAGGGGCCTGGGAACCTATCCAGACAACAAACTTTCCTTTGATCACCTTGTATCCAGTATTCTAAGAGCATCCTTCTGCAATGCGCAGCTTATTAGTAATAGTGTAGCTAGGGCAGAGTGAGAAAGGGAACTGCCCAGGCGCAAAGTTTTAGAGACACGATAAGCCAATCCCAATCTCACCTTAATGCAATACTGGCTTTTAAAACCTGGTATTGTATTTGTGGTCAAATTTGCGCTCAGTAGCACTCTAAACTGTAGCAACTGCTTACTAAATTGTAGTAAGCAGTTTGCTACAGTTTTTTTTTTTTAACTAAAAATGAGCACAGTAGCGCTTAGTGCAGGTAGGGTATAAACTGTAGCAACCATTTGCTAAATTTCTAGCAATTAGTTTGCTACAGTTTAAAAAGAAGATTTTTTTTAATTAAAACATGAGTGCTGTAGAGCTCCGTGCAGGCAGGGTATAAATTGTAACAACTGTTTTCTACATTTGTAGCAAATAGTTTGGGTCTATATTATAGTATCGGTGTTTTTAAACTTCGAATGCTATGATATAGACCCGTTTTTGTCAAAAATTGAAAATAGCGAAGCCACGGAATTTCAAAATCTTACCTAGGGTAAGATTTCGGTTGTCCGTTCCATGGCTTCGCGATTTACTCTACTGTGGTGGGAAGGTTACGGACCGGAGTAAGGTAAGTATGGAAACGGAGGTTACGGAGGGGTTAAGGTAAGTGTGGGAACGGATTGGGGTAAGGTGAGTGTCCGATAGCTAAGGACATTAGGGTTAGGGAGCAGGTAAAGTGAGTGTGCAATAGTTAGGGACTTTAGGGTTAGGGAGCGGGTAAGGTGAGTGTGCGGTAGTTAGGGGCTTTAGGCTTAGGGAGTGGGGAATATGAGTGTGCGGTAGTTAGGGACTTTAGGGTTAGGGAGCGGGTAAGATGAATGTGTGGTAGTTAGGGACTTTATGGTTAGGGTTAGGTTAAGGTGAGTGGATAGGTAGTAGTGTAGGGTTAGAATTATGGTTTTGTTAAGTGTATGTGTGTGGTTTATTTATTTTGGTGTGCCTGTGTTGTGTGTTTGTGTTTCAGAACAGCAAATTTTTTCCCTGGGAAAAAATTTGCTGTTCTGAATGTTTGATATTTTGTGGTTTAGATTATTTAGGTACGATGAAATAGCGTTCGCTATTTAAATCGTACGATAAGGTAATAGAAACGCAAAAGTTTAGTACAGTTTAAAAAAAGACTTTTTTTTTTTTTAAATAAAACAAGTTGCAGGAGGGTTGGGGGCAGAAACGGGACCTGAATAGCTGGGGAGGGGGTGCTGTGCCATGCATCTGGTCACCTGTTTGGTATGCCAGTAGAAGGAACGTTTGTTTTTTTTGTTTTGTTTTTTTTTTTTAACGTTTCAGCTGAGGGAGTAGGATGCTGCTTTATAGTATCGGCCCAGGGTGCTGGTTGAATCAGCTATGCCTCTGCTTATTAGCAAGAGTGCGGCATCCAGGTTACACTGTATTTGGCACTTATTAGGCTGATTACTGAGTATGATGCCCTCTTCAGTATGTACTTGTCCAAACACTAGATGCAAATTAAAGACCACAACACTTTCTTACCAAGAAAATCAAAGGCATAAATCATAAAGCTATACCAGTTGTCTCAAAGCCTTGTCCTCTTCTTGGTATCTTGCATGTTACTGAGGGGTGCTCTCTGGCTTGTGTACAGGGTTTCAGCAGATTCTATCCTTTCAGACCTATTCCACATCCGTAAGTCCAATAGCAGTATAAACACCTGCTCAAGAGATGTAAATCTCTTCTGCAACATAAACAGAACACGTTGGAGGGGATATATATGTATCACAGAGAATACCAACTTCTTTGGAATCATCTTCCTCTCCACGTGAAGTAAAATACTTCTTGTACACCATTCAACCATAGCCTGAATGATTGAATGGGTAACTGCAAATTCACTCCTGGTCTAACATCCCATCCCTACTGGATAGGGGTAACTTATAAATGTTTGCCTGGCTCTTGGTTGTTCATATTTAAATGCAAAGGCTAAAAATGTCATTGGAATGCATAGCTAGGCTTATGAAGATCCTCATGTATCAACAGCCTAGTAAGCACTTATGAAACTATAAAAAGGAGTTAAATAGCTACAGCTACATGTTTATTTAGCCAAATTCAGATTTGGGGGATGTGCACAAGCCAGGATTTACATAGAGCCATCAGTGAGTTATACATCTACCCAAGCAGTTATCTTTCTCTTACCACTGAGGGCATTACTTTTGTATATTTCAGCACATCAGGGACATTCCCTGGTGGCAGTCATCTAAAAAGTCATATGTCCTTCCTACTACTTAATCCAGGCCTTCCTTACCAGTCCTGCCTCTAGCCATGGAAGGGGAGAACCTCCCTCTTGTTTTGTCAAGCATGACTCCTTCAAAACCAATCACAGGCCTGGCCACAAGTTGTCTTTAAAACTTGCATGTCTAACGTGGATAATTAAGCCTCATCCTCTCAGGCAATACAAACCGGACCAGAGACCATTTCTCAAACACTGTTTGTGTTTACTTCATTATATAACATTTCAGATATATTATAGATACTTTGCAAAAATGATCTCCCCTAAGTGTAACACTATTTTTTTCCTAGAACTCTTGCCATCATTTTCATGTTGGTCTGTGCCCTTTCTGAGGTGGTGCCACCTTATACTTGGAACAGTCATCCCTCAAATGGTTTTCTGCTGGAAACTGAAATCCATCGTGTTTTTCTCTTCCTTTATATTAAAGCCATTCTCTAAAGTCTCTTGATGTAAGAATTCCTCACTATCGAGACATTCCTCTTTGGCATTGAATGGTCTGAAAAGTATGAGACAACAATTAAAATCGATGACCTAAAAGTGATTCCTAACCCATAATTTCCATTGATTAACCATTTATCATTCTCCATTGATGCCCCTTCCCTCTGTACATGCAAGGCTGAGCCTCTCCAAACTAAATGTGGCATACCACATAACAGCCTGTTCCTTTTGTAAATAATTGCTGTACATTGATACAAAATTACTGGACTGATTCATAGCAGGAAGTTACGTCAGGCAACATTAGCTTATCTGTATCCATGCAAATGAAAATACAACTCAGTGAAAACCTAATAAATGAACAAAATTAGTGTTATGCTAAATTGTGTAAAACATTTACTGAATGTAATGCTACCAAAAACTAATTAATAGAAAATTGAAAGAAAGTCAATTTTATTTCCTACGCCTTAACACAAACAAAAATAAAACTACCTGATGAGGGGGGATACTTCCCCTTTAGCCCTAATATACATTTCCTGACTTGGTGCTCAAACAACTGTGGAATAAGTGTAACAAACCTAAATATCACATAACACTGGACACAACTAACATTTATTACAGAACATGTCCTTGAGATGAATAAGATCTTGTCCAAACAGGTAAGATAAAGTCATATTTGAACATAAATGTTCCATTGCTGTATTACTTTACTGGTAGAAAAAAAATTGACTCTGCTTTAGCAGCCGAGCGCCATGCAACTGGCATTTAGTTGGCACCAACTAGAAAACCTTTTTCATTTACTAATATATGATTTTTAGTAGCAGGCTTTCTTGCCTCCATTAGTACCTGCTGCACATCCTCAGTAAACAAGTGCCCAAAGAGAATTAAAACTCTATAATCCAGGCAGTCAGTTGAAATTGATAGGGGTAAGGGTGTATCAAACACCTCTGTTATTGTGTGAGTAGATCCAGTCTGTGAGGAAGCTTGTGGTAATTGTCCATGTCCATTTCCTGAAGAGAGTCACCACAATGATCTTGGGGGATTCTTTCTGAATCTTCATAAGTACACTGGACTTCAGTGGAAAGGGTGGAAAAGCATACAGGAACATTCCTATCCAAGGAAAGGAAAAGGCAGCTTTCTTCCAGGCCTTCTTGCATGGAGTCCTGGAGCAGAATCTTGCCATCTGACTGTTCATAGAGGAGACAACTAGGTCTACTCGAGGAACTCCTCAGAGATGAATCAAATCTTGGAAGACTCCCTGATCTAGTTTCCATTCATGCGGGTCTGCCACACAATTATGCTCTGACAGAGTGTAGGATGCTTGTACAATGAAACGGTTCTGCAAAGCTATATCACAAGCTAGTATGGCTAGTCTGCAAAGTGGGTATGACCTGATTCCCTCTTGCTTGTTGATGTACCACATGACTATGGTATTGCCTGTAACAATTTCACAAGGTCCTGAGGACCAAAGATGAGACTTGAGTGCCTTGATCAGGGCAAGCATCTCCTTTACATTTATGTGCTTGCATCTGTCTTTGGTGTCCCACACAGCTTGCACTTTTATCATTCTGGAAACTGCTCCCCAAGAAAAGTCCAAGGTGTCTGTGGTGACTGACTCCTTTGGAACGAGGAAGGGGGAGAGAAGGTGAGACCCATATTTAAGGATATTTGTTGTCTCCACCAAGTGATTTCTCCTCTGACAAAACTCTAGCACTAGGATTTGAAAAGTCAAAGGATGTTGGTGCTAGAACCAAAGAGACTTCATGTAGCATTGTATATTTCTCCTGTGGAGTCTTGCCTGGGGTATCATAACAATCATAGATGCCATGAGACCCAAAATCTTGAGGTATTCCCTCACAATGACCAAAGTCTGAGTGGAAAACCTTAAAAACAGATTTAGATAAAAATCTAATTTTTCAAGTGAAAGAAATACTCTTTAAACTGAGGACATTAGCTGACATTCCAGGAAAACAATCCTGTGTGAAGGAGTAAAAAAAAAGACTTTTGAATGTTTTCCTGAAATCCCAGCTTGTGTAAGAGATCTCTCACCCAACTGAGAGATTCCTGACACTTTGAAAAAGGCTCTGTAAAGATAAACAAGTCATCTGAATTTGGAAAAATATGGACATCCTGTAGCATGTAATAAGCTGTAAATAAAAGTTATGTACTCACCATAACTATGCATCTGTGTTGTCTACTTTCATTCTTCCTCAACAAATGGGTTGGTTTCTGATCTGACCTTAGCTCCAGCTTGGCCACATTTCTTTTAGACTCTTGGAGATAGCTCTCCAGCCTTTCCCCATAATGCCTCAGAGTGCTGTAATACCTCAGACTGAGTTTGCTTCTCAATAAGGAAAGATTTGTTATAGCCCACATAAAAAATAAAGAAAGGATAGAGCACAAACAGGAACAGTGGTTCCAGTATTTTTGTCTGGGCAGGGAGTTGAGGAAGAATGAAAATGACAACACAGATGCATAGTTACGGTAAGTACATAACTTTTATAACTGATGTTGTCATTTTCATTCATTCCTCAGTGAATTGGACAGAGTTTTGTGGGTGGCCTTCATGGAAGGATATTCCTGAGTACCACAGAACCAAAGGCAGCTCTGCCTCTGGAAATTAGATCCAACTTGTAATGAGCTGTTGTTAACTACTGTTGTTCTGCATTACTTTTTGCATAGGTGTAAACACTGCTGTGTTCTTAGCTAACTATGTGTGTAAGTTAATCTTTTAATTAATGCTAGAATTTATAAGCACAACAGGAATTTACAGTGTTTTTTTTTTTTTTTTGCTAGTTGCCACGAAAAGCAGACGCCAGCAGCTCCTATCCTTTCTCTTTGGTTACCCACTATCCTCATACTGTTTCTGTGTATATTCTCCTGTTCTGTACTTTACCCTTCCCTGAATTCATTTCTAGCCTCACTCATAACTGCCTTTGTTAGTGCACCTGCCCTATTTTACTGTCTTCAGACTCTTACATATTAATTTTTTTTATTTTTGCCCTGCTTTTAGTTGCTAGTAAGACCCCCCCTCCAAAGCCCCTCTCTATTGTAGCTTATTTTAACCATACAGCACTGGGTTTGCTTCAAGTAAATCTACTTGTGTAGCTTGAGGCCAGTGTCCTTTTGTAACAATACGTCTGCTCATATTTTATTTATTTTTCATTTATTTCTGGTGACTATACCTGTAGAAACGTTATATCCTTGTCTCTCAAGCTAGTTTTTCACTATCTTTTTCTGATTGTTTCTCTGACTTCATATTGACCAGGGTGCTAGCCCCGCTCCGTTCACCCTCGCTACGCTCGGGCTCACTTCGCTCCACTACCCTACCCCCATTCCCACCCACCCCATTGCACTTCCTTTATACCTAGCTATCCCTCCCCTTCCTGTTCCACTAGCCACTACAATTCCACATCCTGCCTATTGTCACAAACACCTTAACAATCTGTCAATCTTGTCAACACCACTTCCTCTACACCACTGCCTCTATCTACTCTACCTGACCATATTTTATTCCAACATGTATTATTTTCTAATATCTTCTACACTACTCCTTATTCTCTCTATCTCCATGTCTTACCACTCCAATCTCTCTGACCCACTCCTATGTTCACCAACTTTTCACTCATAAAACATATATCCAACTACTTCATATTTTACTATCTCACCTAATCTCTTTCCTACCTCTTCCTCAAGTCTATATAAACTATCCATAATACAGGTTTTTAAACCTTTCCACAAAGCCAAGTCAAAACTATACAAACTCCATCTAGCATCTACTACACACTCTCTCCTCACTAAAAACCTACTTTATTCTGGAGATATCCATCCCAACCCTGGTCCCTCTTCTTCTCTCCCCACCCTCACTCTCCCCAAAACTACCTCTACACTGCCCCCATCTTGCTCCAATAACAGTCACCAACCTCAGTCACAACGATCATCTCCATCCAAATACAATAACTATTTACTCATTGAATATTCAGAGTCTAGCAAATAAGGTTACTGAGCTGCACTTATGGATAGCTCTCAATACCCCTCACATCCTCTCCCTATCTGAAACCTGGCTCAAGCCACAAATCTCAAATAGTGAAATACTCCCACCAGGTTATAATATCTTCCAATCTGATAGACCTGTAAAAAAAGAGGGTGGCGTGGCCATCCTCTACTCAAACAACCTTAACCTCTCATCTTACCCTTCCCCAATTCCTGACTTCCTCCCAGCTGAAATCATCATCTTTAACTGCCATCTGAATCCCCACAAAAAAACTTAAAATTGCCTCTATCTACCTTCTTCCTGGTAACAATCTGTCCATTCTTGAAAACATCTTATCCTGGTTCTCCCACAACATACCATATGAGACAATTATCCTTGGTGATGTCAACATTGATTGGTCCAAGCTCACAACTGACTTCCCCACAACTCAGTATCCACCTACACGGCTTCCACCAACTTATAACATCTCCCACTCACTTCCATAAAAATTCCACCTCCAGCTTCATCATAGACTGGATCTTTACCAATTCCCCCACCAATATCACAATCCCACCACCTTACCTGACTCCCTCAGTGATCATCTCCCTACCATCATCTTAAGACACTACTCCCATATTCCTAAACCCCACCTTAGCAAAGAATGTCGAAAACTATCGACTTTCATTTCATCCCAATTTAACTCCATTCTCCACAATGTAGATTGGTCCATCCTAAAACATCTCCCCCTAAACAATGCTGTAAGCACTTTCAATAGCATCTTCATGAGTACTCTAAACTCCTTCGCTCCATCTAGGAAGATCAGAGTAAAATCAAATCATGCTCCCTGGCTCTCCAAGGAGACTAGGTCCCTTATGAAACAAAGAGAGGAAAACCTGGACTAAAACTAAACAACCACCTCTTCTTCAAAAATACAGGCAACTGAGGAACCTTGCAAAAAAACATACAACTAATGACAAAATGTTATACTATAGCTCTGCTAAGCTTAACAACAAATCCAATCCTCGAAAGTTTTGGTCAGCTCTCAACAACATCCTGTATCCTCAACAGCCCTCTAATCCCTCCTCATACGCTAACTCTTCCTCTCAGGAAACAGCTACCCTCCTGAATAAACACTTTATCTCTTCCATCCAAAATCTGTTAACCTCTAAGCCAAACTCTACTTCGACACCCACCCCTCCAAGTCCCAGTAACACAACTTTGTTTTCATTTGAGCCAGTTCCCATTACTTACATCAAATCTCTACTACTTAAGCTAAAACCTTGCCCTCCTTCCACTGACAATCTATCTCCTACATTCCTCAAACTTGCTGCTGACTCAATTGTGTACCCTATATCTATACTAATTAATCAATCTATTCTGGAATCAACTGTCCCCACCCTTGGAAATCTTTCTTTACTATCCCTCTTCATAAAGGTGGAAACTCCCATGACCCCTCAAACTACCGACCCATTGCCATTCTGTCCCCCCTCTCCAAGATATTAGAAAAATGTATTCATTCGCAGCTTCTCAACTACCTCCTCAAGCACCACTTATTTTACCCCTACCCAACATGGATTTTGTCCTCACCACAGCACCACCACTGTCCTCCTCTCCTTCACTCATATCATTGTAGAGGCCCTAGACAACAATAAACTCATTTCCTGTCTCTTTCTAGATCTCTCCAAAGCCTTAGATACCGTCTCTTATCCTCTACTACTATCCCAACTCGCAAATCTCCACCTATCCCCCTCCTCACTTGCCTGGTTTAATAGTTACCTTTCTGGCAGGGAAGAATCTGTCAAATGGCTCTCATCCTCCTCACCTTTCCTTCCCATCTCCACTGGTGTTCCTCAAGGCTCCATCTTGGGACCCCTTTTGTTTAACATCTTCACCAATGATCTTTACACCTCATGCAAAAAATCCTCCCTTATTCAGTATGCCGATGACTCGACACTTATATCCATCTCAAATAACATTCCTGAACTATACTCCCTGACCCAAAAAGTCCTACTATCCACTGAACAGTGGCTCTCACAACCTACTGATCCTAAATCCCAAAAAGACCAAGCTCTTACTTTTCCTTCCCCGTTCACTTTCTCATCACAAAACCTCCTTTTTTATTACATCTTCTAATAATACAACTATCCAACCTGACACCCACACAAAACTCCTAGGGGTCATTATCGATGATGAACTAAAGTTCAACCTACACATACTCCAGTGTATAGAAAAAAAACCCAGAAACTAGGTCTGCTGTATCGGAACAAAAAATTCCTAACGCCTGAATCTAGACTTACCCTGGGTCCGGCACTCCTCCTCCCTTCCCTCTTATACGCCGCCCCAGTTCTTACCAATATCCAGGCCCCCACTCTAAACAAACTCCAACAGACTTACCATAAAATAGCCAGATTCATTACTAACTCCCCATACAACACACACCACTGCATTTCTTTAAACTCTCTTCAATGGCTTGAACTTCCCCAATTTCTGTTGTCTTATCAATTTCATATGCTACACTGTATTCTTTATAAAACCTCCTTCTGTCCATCTCTATCTTCCTTAGTCTTCTTCTACATCCCATCCCGGACCCTCCATACTTCTAACCAACAATTACTTGATGTCTACCACCAAAAAGGTCAGTAGGCAAACTACTCTACAAACACACCCTTGCCCATGCTTGGAACAAACTTCCCCTTGACTTACGTTCAATATCCCATACCTCACACTTCAAAAAATGAACTAAAAGCTTATTTTCTCAATTCCAGGACCTGCCCTTGCCATGACCCCACCTAGTCTTCCTTCCCTTTATGTACCCTCAAAAGGTCCACACTTAGTACCTCATTACACCTCTCTTTCTCCAATGTGTCCACTAAGCATTTGCATAATTTTATACAAACAAAAAATGTTATTGTTGACCTATTCAACTACCTCAATGTAAAATTATGTTACTAAGCTTCTTTTTAATGCAACTTTAACTTTATGCATGTAACCCAACATATGTGAACATTTTTGCTATAACTGCTATTATATCAATATTGTTTAAAATTGTACTTGTTTAAAAATGTACTACTGGAGCTTTTCTCCTTGGGTCTCCACTGAAAATGGGCCACAAGCCCAGATAGATAAACCCGGTTAACAAATGTCAATAAATAAATAAATAAATAAAGCAGTAATGGTGTGGGTGTTGGACCAAGTGGCTGCAGTACAAATATCATCAATAAAAGCTCTGGACCATAAAGCAGATGAAGTAGCCATGGATCTAGGGGCGTAAGCTTTTGGAGGTCTTGGCAAAGACAAACTTCATTGCGTATAAACAAATGAAATGCAATCTGTTAACCATTTTGCTAAGGTAACTTTGGAAACTGGTTTTCTGAATCTGCTGGGGGCAAAGGAGATGAACAACCGATCCATTTTCCCAAAACCTTTGTCCTATGAAGATAAAAATGGAGCTGTCTATGCACATCTAAGAAATGAAGCATATAATAATCTTTATTAGAAATAATAGACTTGATTGATTTTTGCCTTCAAGGCTACTTTAGGCAGAAGAGATTGCTTTAGTACGTAAAGTGACTTTATCTTTGTGGAAAATCAAGTAAGAGGATTTTTTGGAGAGCGCTTGGAGTTCATAAACTCACCTTGCTGAAGTAATGGCCGCTAGAAAAATTGTCTTTCTAGAAAGAAACTTGAGATGAGACTTGGATGAAGGCTCAAAGGGGGGCTGAATCAAACTCTGCAATAAATAGCATAAGATCCCAGGATGAAGCAGGGTCTTTAGTTGGAATTCGGAGCAAAAATGTACCTTTGCATAACTTGGAAGAAGACAGAGGGAATCATTATCTCCAGTATGGTAATTGGAAATGGCTGCTAACTGAATTTTGGTGGTTGAAAATGTAGCCCCTTCTTGAAAAACTGAAGCAAGAAAGTCTAAAACAGTAGGAACAGGTGCAGTAAAAGGTTCCAGTTCTCTCTGATGAGCCCAATAAGAAAATCTCTTCCATTTGCTCTTGTAAATTTTTCTAGTGGAGGTTTCTTGGGATGACAGCAAAATCTGACCAACTGGGGAAGAAAGCCTGGGTTGTCTAATCATCACTGGAACTGGAGAAATAATCCAGTCAACTTGAGTCCTGGAATGTCCGAGAGTGCCATCTTTGTGGGATGAAAGATCAGATCTGGACTGGGGTGCAATGTCCGAGGAGGACATAGAAGATGAGACCAAAAGAAGGGGAACCACACTTGACAAGGTCAAAAAGGGGCAATGAGGATGACTGTGCTCTTTAACTGAAGTGCTTTCTAAAGAAATTTGGGGATTAGAGGTAAGGGGGGATAAACATAAAGGAGACCAGAAGGCCAAATGTGAACTAGGGCATATCTCAGTGATTCCCCCGGGAGGGGGAGATTATGGCAAAGAACCTGCTGTACTTGTTGAGGGTTCAGGGGAGAGGAACACAGATCACAACAAGGTTGATCCGATTGATGGAAGATGATCTCTGCCACTGCTTGACTGAGAGAAACTTGTGAGGCATCAGAATAGTACTGTTGAGTTTGTCAGTTAGCACACTGAATTTCCCCAGGATGTGCATTACTGTAAGAAAGTGGTTGGAGGAGATCACCCACTGCCACAGTCTCATTGCTTCTTGACAAAGGGGGTAGGACCATATTCCTCCCTGTTTTTTGATATATTAAACCACCGGCATGTCTGTTTGGATGGCAACTGCTCCTGGAGGAATGGAGTTCTGGAAAGCCTGCAACACTAGAAAGACCACCCTCATCTCCAGGACATTAATATGCAAATTGGTCACTTCTGGAGACCATGTGCCTTGGACCGTCAATCCCAAGGAATGCCCCCCCCCCCAACTGGGAGGCATCTGTGGTCACAGTATCTACCAGGGGTCGAAACACAAAGGGGCATCCCTGACAAACTTCATTGGATTGTATCCACCAAAGAAGAGAATCCATGCAGATCCAAGACAGTTTTATCAGATGGGACAGAGGCTATAGAATAATTGACCACTGGACAGCTAGAGTCCATTGAAGAACACACATATGGAAATGAGCTGTCAGGAGCAAGGTAATAGCTGCAGCCATTGATCCCAAGGCCTGAAGAACTAGTTTTGCTGGGGGAGAAGGTTGTGAAAGAATCTGTCTGACCTGCAGTCTTAAGGACTGTATTGTATTTGACAGAAGAGAGGCCAGCTGACTGGTGGTGTCCAGGTGAGCCCCTATACACACCAAGACCTGAACAGGTTGAAGATGGGACTTGGCCTAATTGACTGTTGGCCCTAAAGACTGACATAATTGCACTAAGTATTCCTGGTCTTTTTGAGGAGATGCCTGGTTGAGGCAGTGAGGAGCCAGTTTTCTAGGTATGGAAACACCCTGATTCTGAGCAGTCTAAGATGAGCTGTTACCACTGCCATGCACTTGGTAAACGTGAATACACTGGGGGCCATGGTGAGACCAAGGGGTAGACCTCTGAATTGGTAATGATTGGCCCCAACCAAAAGCACTGGTTATCTCCAGGAGCATCTGTTCATTTTGATGTGATAGTACACATCCTGAAGATCCATAGAGCACAGCCAGTTATATTTCTGTAGAAGAGGAAAAATGGACTGAACTGTGACCACCCAGAACTTGGAGTTCTTTACAAACTGATTTAGATTGCTAAGGTTCAGTATGGGTCTCAGGTCCCCTGTTTTCTTTGGCACTAAAAAAACTTGAGTAAGTTCCAAATTCTCTCTGATCTGGTGGAACTTCTTGGATGACTCCTTTGTCTAGCAGCTTTTGAACTTCTAAGGTTGCTAACTCCTACTGATTGAGTGGAGCACTCAGGAGTTTTTTCATTTGGATGGTAGGATTTGTGAAAAGGGAATGAAATATCCTCTGGGTATAATTTTTGCACCCAAGTGTCTTTAGTGATTGATGCCAAGGCTTCTGGATGCAGGGACAAGTCCCTCCTGACTGCTTCCAGAGAAGGGCACTCGGGCAACTCTTCAGGAGTGCTGAAAGGGTTTAATCCAAAAAAAATCTTGAAGCCCTTGGTATTGTCGGCCTCCTGTGCCACAAGGACAGCATCTTCCATTGGATCTTCCCCCAACCTCTGGGAGAAGGTTCCACTCATGAGTTCTGAAAAGGACCTTGTGACTTTCGGAACCACATCTTTTTTACCCCTGCACTGATTCCAGGAGAATGATTTCTGCAGGGGAGAAAAACATATTCCCATGGCAAACAATGTCTTTCCCTCTTGCTCACTATGGGAGAGCATTTCTTTTACTGTAGGGCCAAATGAGGAAGATCCATCAAAGGGTGTATTGATAAAAGAAGACTTAAAGTGCTCTGCAATATCACATAAGTGCATCCAGGCTTGTCTCCTGATAGCTATGCCTGAACCCTGCTGCATGAGAGATTAACCTTATGGATGTGTTAGAAACCAAATGAAGGATGCCAGCTGCGAAGTAAACTTATGTTCCTCCACTGACATGGGCACAGGAACAGACTTAAAGAGCTTTTTAATCAAGTATCTCAGTAGTGAACATACAGCAAAGGTCACTGAGGCATAAATGCGCTTTCCAAACTTGTACATCACCCTGGACTCTCTGTCAGGAGGATAAATAGTAGAGCTTTATTCACCAAGCTCGCTCTTAGTGGCTGCCACCACAACCATGACATCCACAGGAACTCCCTTACTCCAGTGAGGTCTGCCTTTGGGCAGAGCAAGAAATTTATTGGAGCAACAGCGAATGGGTTTCACGGTATCCAGTTCCTTCCATGCCCTGCAAGACACAAGGTCTATAAGGTCATCCACTGGAGGGGTAACCTGAGACATAGATGGGCCAGACCTGAAGGTTTGTAGCAACACTGACTCCTCCTGGGAAGGGGGTCTGGAAGACCATCCACCTTTCTGGCTAAGGATCCCTAGGATGTCTCCAAAGGAGATGACTTCTGGTAGAGATCTTGGGGGACCCCCTCTCCTTCATCGAAGTCAGTGTCTTCATTTAAAGATTCCTGAGGAAAACTATGTGCCTCCTTTTACACTACCTTTTCCAGGGGACCTCCTCAGTGGGTTGATCTGGAGAAGTATCGGAAGATAGGGGAAGTTCCTGTGTGGGAACTGCCTGGAAGCTCATATGGGCCGGCTGTCCCTGAGTGATAGGTTGATGATGCTCAGAACTCAGATCTGAAGGAGGTATGGAGGTAGGATCCAAAGATGCAAGAGCAGAGTGGACTCTCAGATGAGAGAAAGCCCTCTCCACCACCTCAAAAGCAGAAGGACTGGGAAGAGCCACTGTTAGCCTCATCAGAGGCGAAACTCCAAGAGCCTTCAAGCTCCAAACTGGGCAGAGCTCCTGCTGCAAGGGAGGAATTTGACCTGAGCTGTCCCGTGCTGAGGCTCCAAGGGAAAGCAATGGGTCCAAAAATATAGGAGTTGAAGCCATCGCCTCAGAGCTGGTACTGACGCTTAAGTTCCAAGACTCGTCTTGGTCTAGGGGGATTGGCTCTGCACAAGTCGGGGAGGCAATCATAGTCAAAGATGTTGCTATTTTTGGATCCAACACTTCGGCTCTTGGAATTCTCAGATCATCTTCTTTTTCTTTCAGCTGTTCCCATTAGGGGTCACCACAGCGGATCATCTCTTTCCATTTCTTCCTGTCCTCTGCATCTTGCTCTGTCACACCAACCACCTGCATGTCCTCTCTCACCACATCCACAAACCTTATCTTAGGCCTTCCTCTTTTCCTTTTACCTGGCAGCTTCATCCTTAGCATCCTTTTCCCAATATACCCAGCATCCCTCCTCAGCATATGTCCAGACCAACGCAATCTCACCTCTCTAGCTTTGTCTCCAAACCGTCCAACCTGGGCTGATCCTCTAATATACTTATTCCTAATCCTGTCTACCCTGGTCACACCCAGTGCAAATCTTAACATCTTTAACTTTGCCACATCCAGCTCTGACTCCTGCCTTTTTGTCAATGTCTCAGATATGAGGGCTCCAAAATCACTGGATGGATTGAAGAAGGAGAGACAGTGGTGTGTGATACAGACTGGAGGCTCATGGATCCAATGGAAGATGGAGTCGGTAAAACCCCCATCTAGATCTGAGCCCTGAAGAGATTCCTCATCATCCTATCCTTATCTGCTTCAGAAAGACTTTGGGAGGACCTGATAGATGATGATGTGGAAGGAGGACAGGAAATTCTTTTGGATGTCTCTTGTAAAAATGGAGATTGGAGCCTAGAAGAAATAGGCTGTGGAGAAAAACTGGGACTTTGAGACCAAGGAGACTTGTGTCCCTGTCATCGGATCCAAATATGTCAGATCTGATCTCTTAGGTTGTTTAGCAAGTGGCTGCAAAGCAGGAGAAGGTTTTGGAGATCAGAGAGGAGTGTTTTATGTGCTCCCTGGACTCTGAAGATTACTTTGACTTCTTAATGGGGGGAGGGGGGTTGAGCCCCTGAAATTGAAGGTGCAGAGAAAGAAGCAGGCAGCAATCCCTTTAGTGCTAACTTATTATGTCAATTGCTTAAGGCCTGAAAATTGCAACCAGCACAGATCTGACAAGGGGTTTCAAGATGTGCTACTCCTAAACAATATACACACACTCCCTGTGGGCATAAGAGTTGGGTATCACATGCCCACAGGAAGTGCACTTTTTAAAACCTAACACAGAGAAAAGTGTAAAACTGGAAAAGGAATGAAGGGTGAACATAGAAGAAACATATCTAAGAAAAAATTGAATATTCTACTTTTACTCAAAATAGTAAAAAAAACTTCACCCGCAGTTCGAGAGAGAGAGTGATCCACATCTGTAGCATAGAAGTGGCAAATGAGATCTGAGGCTTTATGGATAAAGGGAGGAGCTCAAGAGTCAGATCCAAGACTCTAAAAGAAATGCAGCTGAGCCTGATCCAAGACCGATTCATTCAGAAATGAATGAAAATGACATTAGATCTGGAGTTAAGACACTTTGTGAGCACTTTTGGTGCAGAGGATAGCCAAGGGGTAAGGCAGTGAACTGACAATGTGATCCAGACACACAAAATCTTAAGAAATGTCTTAAGCCTGGATGAATAGGGATATGATGATAAGCATCTTTTAAGTCTAGTGTTACCAGGAAACTTGAATGAGGAAGGATGAGTCACTGGTTGTGAGGTGACATTATTTTGAATTTGGGCACTATCAAACAGTTTTTGAAAGGAAGATCCAGAAGTGGTCTCCAAGTGTCTACTTTCTTTGGCACTAAAAACATCCTTGAATAAATGCCTTTCCCCACCTGGGAAAAAAAAATAGGTTCTATCACATCCTGGGATAGCATGCGATGAAGGATAGGTAGAAATAACAAAGTATGGTCTGGTGGATAATGGTTTACCCCCTGGAAAGGAGGAATTTCTTCCTGCAGCCATCTGTAACCTTGATGAATAATCTTCAGAATCCATTTGACTGAAACTGTTTATTGCCAAAGAGAAAAGTGGAGATTCAGACTTTCTGGAAGGAAAATGGTGCTGCCAAAGTAGGGGTGGGAGTACAATATCCCTTAAATAGTCATTCTGATTTGTTGGACTGACATTGGTTTTGGGAGGCTTCAGAATACTTTTTGGAAACCCTTTGATGTTCCTTCTTAAAAACATCTGTTTACCTGTATTTTGTTGAGAAAGTTTGCTTTTTTGCCAAAACTGGATGAGGAGTTAGAGAATCCCTTAGAAAATTTGGAAAGGGAAGGATGAAAAATCTTACAGAATTCCCTGTATCAAATTACCTCTTTCATCACACTTTTTATTCACCTCTGCAGCAGAGGGGCCAAAAACTAAATCTCTCTCCAAAGCATAATTTAAAATCTCATTTCTAACATCATCTGAAAGGTTCTGAGAATGCAGCCATGCAAACCTCCTCAAAATAGTACCAGTGGCCATAGCCCTGGAAGAAGTATCAAATGAGTCTCACACACACTGTAAACAATGAGTAGTGACTTGCACAGTAGAAGTAACTAAATTATCCAAAGCAGATTTTTCCTCACAAAAAGAAATTTCAGATAAAACTTTTAACATATTTAACACAACTGGTCAGAACAAACTTTAATATTTGAGCTTGACAATTCAAAATTCTGAAAAATCAAAGTTGCAGAAGCATACATTTTTTCCATACTTATAATCTTCCCATCTTTATTAGGAAGAGTAGGGTTAAAATTATCTAAACGTTTAGCATTAGTAGGATTAACTAAAGCTATAGATACTTGGTCAAGTTTGGAAAGGGTATATAAAAAACTTTAAAGACTGAAGAACTTTATACATCCTATCTGCCTTTCTAGGGGCAGCTGGCTGACTATCAGGAAAACTGCAAATTTGTAACATGCACATCCTCCAAAGCTAACAGAACTAGAGGAATAGGTGAATGTTCTGTAAATTCCTTCAGTAGCAGCTCATAGTATTTTCAGAGTAAATGAGAAACCTCAGTGTTCTGCCACTGAAAACATTGGCACATTCTAGAAATATTCTCAGAGAAAGAGAACCTCCCCCCACATGGAGATTCAGAAACTAAGCTCTCCTCTGAGTCTAAATAAGAACTCTGAGAAGAAGACTCTGTATCTGTCCATTCATCTTCCTTTCTAGATTCAGAATCTTGAATCTGTTTAAGAAAATTGGATTCCCGCCTTCTTTTACCAGAAGCTACTTTAAAAGAAGGATCAATAGCTTGAATTAAACCCTGAGACAGACCCAGTGAACTAATCCTGTCTGAGGATCGTTTAGGTGGATTCGATACATGTTTAGTTTTCTGTTTCTTTTTGACAAGAAAAATGGGGCCAACAGTGTTGTTAATGGCAGCAGACAACATTCTGACTAAAGGGAAGCCTTCCCTGTTCCCTCTCTCAGAACCAACAAGAGTGGATCTCCCTTAGCCACTGAGTCAACCCCAACAGCTGTAGAGGATGTGGCTAACCCACAATCTGTAGTGGCTGTAGGTGCTACGCCAGAATGATCCAGGGTAAAAAATTAGTGGTTTGACACTCATCTGTAGGCTACAGCATAGTCACCCACCTGTTGCTTAACTTTTTCTTTTTGTAGCTTGATGAAGGACAGACCATGAGACCGACAGTTTTTTTCCATAGTCAAGTTGAAAAGGGTTCCTCTTTCGAAGGAAAACAAGCAGCCAAAGCCGGTAAAACTTGTGTGTCTTGAAATGTAACTTTTTCCATGTAAAAATACAATAAAATGCAATTGAATACACTTTGCCAGTCCTAGAAAGAAAAACCAACAGAATTTCTTCACAGAAAAAAAAATGTTTGTTTGAGCAAAACAGCAAACACATTAGCACATTTCCCTAACATTCAGGATAACAAAAAAAAAAAAAAGTCATCTAACTACTGTTGCCAACACTGATGAGTAACAGAACCAATTCTTTCAAGTGTTGAGTAACAACTCCTGGATTGCAGTACTAGGTTTGACACTTCTGGAGGAGGATGGGGAGAGGGTTTGTCAGTATTCATATCATGGGACTAGAAAATGACAGTATTTACAAAAGCCATGAATTTAGTTACTTTCTTTGGCTGCAGTTGTAAAATTGCTCTGAATTGCTTAAAATAGTTTTTAAGAGAAATGCATATGATGGTCATTGAAGAATAAAATGTAAGGACTCTTGCTATATAATGTGTGCAAAATGCATGTGACTCACTACCACCTTTGTATTTCAATGGACTACGAAGACCACATCACTTCCTTATGTCTAGCATGACTCATATAAAGGAGACCTGAAATGGATTCTGGGAATGGGGCTAGAATGTACTAAAACTAGATCCCATTAATATGTCAGGGCCTGTGTCATCTATTTTGTGGAAAAACATATTAGAATTTTATATAATGCACCAAGCTTTTTTAATTAAAATACACCAGTAAACAAATATTCAATAAAAAAAAATAAAATTTGAGTTCCAAGGTAGATTTCTTTGTTACTGTGCTTCCTTCATGCTTTTCAAATCTCAGAAGTTTAGAATGCACCACAGACTGCTGTTAAAAACATGCCATGTATTGAAGAGTCTTATACCCATTATTGCAAAACTTTGGCAATATCTTTCCCAGCCTCATAATGACCCTTAGATTATTTATTCATATTTTGTTCTCTTCTACTGGGCTTTTGAATTTCCTAATTCTGCAACGGTTTTCTTAACCAAAAAGCACTGCAGTGATCCTTCCTAACCCAATGGCCTTTTGAAATCAGTTTATGGCTACAGTGTGCAGAGCCATCTTCCCACATCCTATCTTTGCATGGCTAGGACAATACACTGCCGACCTGTGCAATTGCCTAGTATTAACATAGCTGTGCATTTCTATTCTTTACAAAGCCATTGTCTGAGTAGCTAAGAAATTGACCACCAAACTGTGCTTTTGTTTCTGGCAACCACATCAAATACCCTGAGACTTGAACTGCTGTTATCTGGTCCTTTGGCGGAAACCTAAATCAATTCTACTGCCACAGAGAAACAGAGTCGGTGAAGGGAATTGTTCAAACCTTGCATATATTATCACAAGCAACCTGATATAGCTTAGATTTACCTAGTAGCAGGCATAACCCATCCTTCCAGACTTTGGCATTTGTATATAACAAATAACTGAGCTTCTGCTTTTTCTTACCATACTGTGCTGTTATATGGCATATTGCAATAGCTGTAAGTGGCTCAATTAAACTTCTGATTTTGGTAGGAAATTGAAAATTAAATCTTTATTTTTTAAAGTAAAAAAATAGGCTTCAACAGAAGAGTGTTCTATACACAGAGATGCATACAAACAATATTTTGTTGAAAAATAAATGTTGTGCTAGAAATTTATACAGACCTTTGCTCATGATCTTTAAAGAGTGTGGCACACCCCTCCAAAACCACATTATTCATACTGTTTACTCTCATGTGGTTCCAAGTAAAGCAGCCTAGACCACAAATGTCAAGCAATCAGCTGTTCATGTTTAAATAAGTGTATGTTGTATATTACTACCTTTCAGGATAATCTAGCATTAAATCATAAGGTGTTTTACTCTTATGATAGTGGCACTTCTGGCTCTTGGCAAGTCCATCATTTTCTTATCTATAGAATATAGTAACAGACAAACTCTGGGATTCAGACAGGATTATCATGGGTGCAAATCCTTAACACCAGCATTTTCCCCCTAACAGTGACCCTTTATGATTCATAGACTCCACTACCACTGAGATTTCCATCTAGCAGGAGCATCAGCATGGACAGTGGTCATTGGCCAAGATGCATGGTAAGGAAGCAATCCAGGAGAGAAGCTAATGCTACTTACCCGTGTGCTTTCCTGTAGAAATGCCTGCATCTCCTGATTTATGTTGCCGAGTGATCGACTGCATAAAGTTCCACTGGTGGAGGAGAAAGATTTCCCCATCAAAAGATGTCAGTTATGCATTCACTCTAATGAAAGTAGTTGTTGCGCAGGTAAATTCAGCAAAGTTATGGGAGTTGGAAGTGTAAGTATGTGCATGTGTGTAGAATTGTGAGAGTGTGTTTGTGTGTCTTGCATGTAGCTGAATATGCGTATGCGTGTGTGTGTGTGTGTGTGTGTGTGTGTGTGTGCGTGCGTGTGCGTGTGTGTACGGGCTCACTCATGGGCATGGGTGATTGAATGTGTGTCTGTGTGTGTGTGTGTGTGTGTGTGTATGTGTGTGTGTGGGGGGGGTATAGAATGTGCCTTTGCCAATACAATGTATGGGCTACCAAGGTAAATACTACCACCATCCCAAGTCTGGCAACAATGCTATTGTTAAAGTGTGATTCTGAGATATGCTAATGAGCCAATTGCATCTGACTCTGAATTGCATTTTCTTGTGGTCGCATGGACTGATCTACCTCCTTTCATTGCCAGGTTGGCATTGAGTGTACAAAGCACCCACAGGCCTGCCTGGAAGACAACCTTCCCCTCGGGCAGTGTAATGTCTTATAGTGGGGAGATGTGATGGTTGGCTGGCACAAGGGAAGAAATGCAACAAAATAAAAAAAACAGAGGATGGATATTCCTGCACCCTTAGATTTATCATTATGTTATGTACATAATGTTTATATGTGGCACAAGTAGGGCCAACCTTGGTAATAACATGACAGAGTCCCAAGCTAATTTCCTTCCTGAGAAAATAACTGTTATTACTTTGCCTCTAAAGGAAGACCTACCTTTGGATATGACCCAATTCATAATGTCTTGCAAATGAACTGAAAAAAGAACACGTAGCTGCTACACAAATATCCAAAGCTGTATTGTGGGGAAAAGCTTAAAAGATAAGAACTGTATTGGTGGAATTTGCATTTGGAACACAGGAGAGAGGCTTATTTTATTTAACATAAAAATACCAAATGCAGTCTATAAGCCATTTAGCTAGAATCAGTTGTCTTTGTACATCTACACAAAGAAGAAATTATTCCCCTTTGAAGCAGTAGTTGGAAAAAAATGGATGCATGAATTGTTTGATTGAAATTCAATTCAGATGCTACTTTAGGCTTAAAGTATGGGTTAGTAAATCATGATACAATATAGCAAGTCAAATATGGTTGCTCCAGTGGGCCTGTAACTTAAGAAACTTTTCTAACTGAAGTAATAGCTGTAAGGAAAATGATATTCCAAGGAAAAAAATCAGTTAAGCCAAAGCTGCAGGTTCAAAGAGGGGGAAGAATACGTCTCTTCAACAAAAAGTAAAGATTTCACATGAGGAAAGGAAATTAATAAAGTCAAAGGAAAACATTGTATTGTCATGTATTTTAGTTTATATTATTGTACATAAAATGCTAAAAAGTTGAAGGCAATGCCTGCCTTGCCTGTTTGTAGGACAGACTACAACAGTCATATGGGATTTTATTGTTTTTGCAGTTTTACTTGCATAAAATCATATCACATGGGAAAGAAATATGAGAAGCAGTGAAGCAGAGTTATTATTTATTCAACAGTTGTTTACCAGGATAGTCCGACTGGATAACAAGTGTCCATTTTCAGCGGATTCCCGGGGAGAAAAACTCCATAAGTTTACAGAGAGAAGAAGAAGAATTTGCACAAGAGACATTACAGAGTAGTAGCATACAGATTGTAGACTTTACAGCAGTTAGAACACAATAAGAGGATTACCCCCTTTGGTTGAAAATACAATTGTACAAAATATACAATGAGAGTAGATAAGAACCTGGTAGAGCATTGCAAGCTATACAGAGACCCAGTCTCCAAGCAGTTAGATATGTACCTCATTTCTCCTAGATTAGTGATTTTCACATCCGTTTGCTTTGAAATTTCTGTCTTTCTGACAGTCCAAATACCCAAAACTTTAAGCTGCAAACAATCAGATAAAGTAGTTGTTAAAATAAAAAAAACTTTCGCTCATTAGTTTAGATTTTGAAAAGGCTTTTGATTCAGTTAATTGTTCATATTTATATTAAGTTCCGAAAAATATAATTTTTCATTAGTGTTCATAAATTTAAGCATGCAGCTCACTGTTGCCTTTATTATTTGCTTAGATTATTTTGTGAATTATATTAGATCAAATGACAGTATTGTTGGTATTTCAATATATAGTAACCTTACTTCAAAATTTCAGCTTTTTTGCAGATATTTTACTTACATTTGGCAATATTGAAGACTCATTTGTTCATATTGTTAATGATATGAAAGTCTAATTTGTAAGCATCAAAAGACTAATATCTTATCAATCAATAAAAGGTTAAATAATTCAATTAAGAAACAAAGTAATTTTAATTGGAATAATACACAAATTAAATATTTTGGTATCATTGTTAACATCAAACTGTAAAAATTTAGTGTTAGTAAATTTTAAGCTTTTTCTTGAAAATATTACTCAATTAACCTCTAATTGGAATACATATTTTTCGCTATGGAAGATTGTGTAATGCTAATTAAAATGGTAGTCTTAACAAAAATATTGTTTATTATACAATCATTAATTTTAATTCCATCTAAATCCTTTTTGAAGAAAATAAATACTATTCTCCTTAAATTTCTTTGGTACCCAAACAAATCAGTGATTTCTTCTGAGTGGCATAGGAAAAGTTGGGAAGGGGTTATAGGCTTTCCTTCAAATATTATTAAAATAATAGCATTATGGAAATGAATACACATGAAGATATTACTCTATAATAATAATTATATTAATTCATCAAATATGCAAATTATATCAAACAGGTTTTATTGGTGGCTAAAAGATTATTATGTGAATGGTACTAGTAATTCTTAATTGTTTCCCTTTACAATTTTTAATTTTTTCTTTATTTTAAGAAATTTGTTTTCTCCGATCCTATTATTAACAATTTTATATTTCCTGTCTTTTCTATTGCATATACCAAAGATTATTTTTAGAAATGTATAATTTCAGTAAAATGCTAGGCTTGAAAAGTTGTAATTTAATATTTTGGCATCAGTTTCTAAATGATAATAAACATTACACTTCAGAATATCTTTTAAGAAAGTACAACTTAGATCTAAATAATTGGTTACTTTTACAAATTTGTAGGTAATATATAAATTTTAAAGTAGATGTTACACACGATACATATATGAAATAATTTCCTATTTTAGAATTTTTAATTAATATTAATAATTCAATAATAAATATATCATATTTAGCTAAGTTATAAATAATTCTTAGACCTTATCTTTCTTATGCTACTAATTCATTTTGGAATTATTCTGTGCAAATTAATAATGAAAAAGTTTCAGTTGAAAATAAAAAATTGATTTCACAATCTGCAAGTAGTAATATATTATCATTATATTGGAAATTTTTCGCATGGAAATACCTGCATAGAGGGTATATCACTCCACATAAAATTGCTTTAATGTATAATACAATTAATGTTAAATGTTGGAGATGTGATTTAGTCATTAATGTAGATTGGATACATATGATACTTGAATGTAAAATAATATCTCCCTTTTAGGAAGATATTAACAGTTTTGCTCAAGCGCTATGGTCAGATAGATGTACCATTTCTAAATCTTTAATTTTATGTAATGCTGTGATTCCTGCTGTCATTCCAAGGATGCAAGTGCCTCTTCTTTGGTCTGTATTAGCCATTGCAAGAAAAGCAGCCCCTAAAATTTGAAAAAAAAAAAAACAAAACTACTTCTTTTATTGAATTTATTAATATAGCAAACATTGTTTATAAAAATGAACTGTTGACTATAAAGGTGAGAACTTCAAATGTCACACATTCTTATAATTCTTGGCTAAAACTTAAAAATCTTGATTGTTAATAATTCAATCACGTTATATAATTTCTTTGTTATGAACTTTTCAATTGTAATAGTTTGCATGGGTTTCTTTCCTGAGTGACCCCCTCCCCCCACCTGGGATTCACTGCATAAAGCAATTTCTACCTTCTCCACTGAAGCCGGCTATCTTATCTAAGTAAAACCTCTGGGAAGCAAGAACCTGACTCCCTCCAGCTTTTCAATTGTAATAGTTTGCACGGGTTTCTTTCCTGAGTGGACCCCCCCCCCCTCAACCTGGGATTCACTGCATAAAGCAATTTCTACCTTCTCCACTGAAGCTGGCTATCTTAACTAAGTAAAACCTCTGGGAAGCAAGAACCTGACTCCATCCAGCTTTTCAATTGTAATAGTTTGCACAGGTTTCTTTCCTGAGTGACCCCACCCCCACCTGGGATTCACTGCATAAAGCAAATTCTACCTTCTCCACTGAAGCTGGCTATCTTAACTAAGTAAAACCTCTGGGAAGCAAGAACCTGACTCCCTCCAGCTTTTCAATTGTAATAGTTTGCACGGGTTTCTTTCCTGAGTGACCCCCCCACCCACCTGGGATTCACTGCATAAAGAAATTTCTACCTTCTCCACTGAAGCTGGCTATCTTAACCAAGTAAAAAACCTCTGGGATGCAAGAACCTGACTCCCTCCAGCTTTTCAATTGCAAAGGTTTGCACGGGATTCTTTCCTGTGCGACCCCCCCCCCACCTGGGATTCACTGCATAAAGAAACTTCTACCTCTTAACTAAGTAAAACCTCTGGGACGCAAGAACCTGACTCCCTCCAGCTTTTCAATTGTAATAGTTTGCATGCGTTTCTTTCCTGAGAGACCACCCCCCCCCCCACCTGGGATTCACTGCATAAAGCAATTTCTACCTTCTCCACTGAAGCTGGCTAACTTAAGTAAGTATAAAACCTCTGGAAAGCAAGAACCTGACTCCCTCCAGCTTTTCAATTGTAATAGTTTGCACTGTTTTCTTTCTTGAGTGACCCCACCACCTGGGATGCACTGCGTAACACAGTTTCTACCTTCTCTACTGAAGCTGGCTATCTTAACTAAGTAAACCCTCTGGGAAGCAAGGACCTGACTCCCTCCAGCTTTTCAATTGTAATAGTTTGCATGGGTTTCTTTCCTGAGTGATCCCCCCCCCAACCTGGGATTCAATGCATAAAGCAATTTCTACCTTCTCCACTGAAGCTGGCTATCTTAACGAAGTAAAACCTCTGGGAAGCAAGAACCTGACTCCCTCCAGCTTTCCAACTGTAATAGTTTGCATGGGTTTCTTTCCTGAGTGACCCCACCACCTGGGATTCACTGCATAAAGCAATTTCTACCTTCTTCACTTAAGCTGGCAGTCTTAACTAAGTAAAACCTCTGGGAAGCAAGAACCTGACTCCCTCCAGCTTTTCAGTTGTAATAGGTGAACTACAATTTAGGTTTTGTAAACTACAGCCAAAAACATTGCTTACATACAATCATACAAACCAAACCAAAAGCCCAAGGTAACTCTCAGAGTCGGTGTTAGCTCTGATCCCGTCCCTGCCCCCAAATTCTACCCACCCCCTCTAATGCTAAATTTAAACCAGACTTTGCCACTCCCCTCCTGCTAAGTACCAATCAGCACATCACACATCATTGAGCAACCCTGCCCCCTTATCCCATTTCCTTCTCTTTCATTCTTCCACACCCTGTTAGCACAGTAAGCCATCAGATTTGGCCCGTCCCCTATCAAAATGCAAACAAGCAAATAAACACTAATTACCCAAATGCCTATACTGTTTCTATTTTACCATCTCACTCCCGCGGTGGTGGTGCTGCGGTAGCATTGTCGCCTCACAGTAAGACACTGTCCGGTTCGATTCTCAGCTAGAGCGTCTTCTGTGTGGAGACATGCGTGAATGGGCGTACCTTCGTTGAAGGTTGTGCATCAGGGCTGGTAACTCGGCATGTAAAAATCAACTACCAATCATTAGCGGACCGGAGTTCCACTGTGGCAACCCCTAATTGGGAAAAGCCAAAAGACACAAGCAAAACTCCCTACGAACAAACACTTGACCATGGTATTCACTACCCAAATGGTCAAACAGACACCCACGACTTCACACATAACACCAAACACTTTACCTTCCCCAGCATACCGAATATACCACCCTCTACAAAATACCACCCCTGTACAGCCACAAAACATAATCCTAAAGACAAAGACTATATAAAGCTTATAAACAAACTCCTAAAGCTCAGAATATCCTGTCACTATAACCTTATAACACATGGAGACATTCATCCTATCCCTGGCCCACCCACACCCAATAACCTCCACTCCCCTACCACAACCCCCACAGTCAAGCTACCCAAGAATACTCCCACTAGTTCCCTACTAGCATTTCACCTAAATATTAGAAATATTAACAGTAAGATTCCCAACATACATGCCCTCCTAGCAACCTACTCCCCAGACATTGTGTCTTCTGGAAACCTGGCTAAAACCCAGTACTACTGACAATGAGATACTACCTCCAGGATACAATATTCACCGGTTAGACCATGCTACAAGGAAAGGAGTTGGGAATAGCAGTCCTTTACAAAAATACTCTAACCGTTAATAGAGACACCACTCAACCTCCCCAATTCAATAACGCGGAACTCCTAATAACCAGGCTACAGATTAACCAAAACAAACACTTGAACATCGTCTGTGCATACATTCCACCAGGCAATAACCTAAATACCCTAGAAGATATCCTTTACTGGTTATCCACTATCCCCAAGAAACCATAGTTCTTGGTGATTTTAACACCGACTGGCAGCCCCTGCTCCTCTGACCCCCCCCCCTCACTCATATAAACTTATCTGGGTTTAAACAGACCATAACCTCTCCCACTAGGATAAACAAACCAACCAACAAGGAAAGTATCCTAGACTGGACCCTAGTTAATAACCAACCCCAACTGTACACAGCTGGTACTCTCCCTGATGACCTCAGTGACCATTGTCTAACCTATATCATTAAACGTAAGGCAGGAAACCCTCACCAGCCCAAATATAAAACATTTAGTAACAGAAAAAACTTTGATGCTGCTATATTCCAAAATGAATTAAAAGCAGTTGACTGGTCAAAACAAAAAATCTAACATTAGACAAGGCCATAGATCACTTTAACACTAAATTCCTAAGTATCCTTGATTCCCATGCTCCAGCACATACAATAAAAACTAGATCAAATACAGCACCATGGCTCACAAAAGATACCAAAGCTAAAATCAAAACTAGAAACAGAGCCTGGGCCAGCTGGAGAACAACCAAAGCCCCACTTGACCATCTAAAATATCGTCAACTCAGGAATGATACAAAAAAATCTATTTTACTGGATAAAAAAAGCTTCTACCAAAATCTCCTACAAAAACACCACAACAGCCCTCAAACGTTCTGGGCAGGCTTAAATCAACTACTTTGTCCAGGTCACTCCACCACCCCAACCCCGGCTAACTACACCCATAGTTCCCCAGAGAGCATAACTAGCGCCTTTAATAACTTCTTCGCTGAAACAATCTAATCCCTAGCAAATCAACTAACCCCTTCTAACTTAAACCACATGCCTAATCTACCTAATAATCACCCAGAATTTAGCTTCCAACCAATATCCATTAGTTTTATCAAACCATTTCTAAAAAAACTAAAACCTACCACCCTCGCTGCTGACCTCCTCCCTGCAGAGTACCTACAAATAGCTGCAGATGCCATTGCATATCCCATATCTATCCTCAACAGAACCTTATCCGAAAATGCTATCCCCTCCATCTGGAAAATATCTCACATCATCCCACTCCATAAAGGTGGTAGCTCCTCAGACATATCCAACTGTAGACCCATTGCCATTCTTTCCCCACTAGCCAAAATAATGGATAAATGTGTACACAAGCAACTAATGCAATACCTTTCACAGAATAACTTACTATCCACTCCCAGCATGGTTTCAGGCCATACCACAGACACCACCTCAGCCCTCCTTTCCTTTACTACTGCCATAAACCAAAACAGGACTAACAGTAGGATAACCTCTGCCCTCTTTCTTGACCTAGCAAAAGCCTTTGACATGGTCAACCATGAACTTCGCATACTTTCACTAAAATCTGTTTCCCTCAACAAGCCTGCTATTCAGTGGTTCTAGTCCTACCTGACTGGTAGACAGCAGGCAGGACTATGGCAGGGCAAACTCTCCAGCTAGTTACCTCTCACACTTGGTGTCCCTCAAGGGTCCATACTAGGTCCTCTACTCTTCTCTGTTTGTATCAACAACCTCCACACTGCTATCCCTAAAGCCACCTGCATTCAATACGCAGATGATTCCACTCTCATCTGCTCAACCACCTCCCCATCCGACTTGCAAATCTTAACCCAAAATACATTTAACACTATTGAGAACTGGCTCACCAACCAACGCCTACTTCTGAACCCCAATAAAACTAAATTTCTACTCTTCTCTCCCACTAGTAGATCCACCACACTTTCATTCTCTGTCACATCTAACAATGGTACCACTATTTCCCAAATAATCACACCAAACTGCTAGGGGTTATCATAGACAATAATCTCAAATTTTACCTACAGGTCAACAAAACCATACAGACCATCAATAAGAAGCTTGGATCACTGTATAGAAACAAGACATTTTTAACCCCACTGGCTAGGACTGCAATCGCCCGATCACACCTACTCTCTACTCTTTTATATGGTGTACTCTCAAACCTCAACAAGTCCAAACTAGGTAAGCTGTCCCATAGCTACATTCATATTGCCAGATTCGCCACTGGCTCTACCTATAGAACCCACCACTGCCAGAACCTTAAACAACTAGAGTGGCTAGAACTGCCCAACTTAATTCAATTTAATCAACTCTTAACAGCGCATAAAATTTTGTACCACCCTGAGGATACCCCCTCACTTAAAAATATTATTAAGCCATATAGCAACCTAAGATCCCTACGGTCAGCCGATAAACTACTGCTCCAAACCCACAAAGCTAATAACTCTGCTGGTGAATCCCTGTTTGTCAACTTCACTGACAAAACCTGGAATTCGTTGCCAAACTATATAACCCTACAATCCTCCAAACGTCTCTTTAAAAAAAAACTCAAACAGTATCTCAGAGTGAATTGGCTATGCCCATGGACCAACCCTGATTTAAACTAAAAGCATATTCTGCAATTATTGTAACTTGTAACTACTACACCAAGCTCTGCTTCCAATCTGATGTCTCTTACTTATAATTGTCTGTCCATGAGATTGTGAGTCCCTACTAGGGAGCACTACTAACCCATTGTATATAATCACTTTGTTTTTATAATTGTTTGCTAACTTCTGTGCAATCTATGTAAGCTTGTCTATGTGGAGCTTTTCTCCTCGGGCCTCCGCTGAAAATGGACATGTATCCAGTCGGACAAATGTAAAATAAAATAAATATAAAATAAATTATGAACCCTTGTAAGTAACTGTTTTTATTTTATAATTTTTATGATGTTTTCTTCTTGTTTGTAAAACTTCAATAAAAAGTTAAAAAAGAGAGATAAAGTAGCTGTTTAATGGTAGCAGAACTTAAGAGTTAGAGAAGGACTATTAATGCTGGGACTATTTTCTATCTGTGTTAGTTTTTATGTAACACTAAGCAATGTCCTATCTACTGGTTTAGAAGTTTAGCACAGCATGTTAAGCTTATGAACTGCTAACGAGCCTCATCAGATAGAGCTGGTATTGATTCTCTTAGGTTTTAAGTTGCAGATTGTTTAATGCTAAAGCAAACCACATAGTCAGTCCTTGTGAGTTGCTCCTAACAAGAGGGACTTTTGCTTTGTGTGTCTTAACACATGCATTTAAAATGCTCTCTTTAAAATAGTATGACGTTTAATAATTGGTAGGAAGAAACAGAGTGTTTTAGTGTTTATCCTTGTGAAGGAAAAAAGACAAGTCATAGTTATATTTTTAGTATTTTTGGTATATTATCTCTTTTTGCTAGCCTGTAAACCTGGCTATATAACAATCAAATTATAATGTTATTCAATTGACAATTTTTTTGTGAAATCTAAAATTCTGAACAGTTTGTTTGCTTTCAGGAGGTGCTTCCTGGGAGGGGCTTCACTTTCTGGCAGTGGTTTGATGGAGTGTTAGACCTGACCAAAGAGTTTCTGAAAAGCTATTGGTCTGAAGGGTAAGTGACAGCTTTCATACATTATATTATTACCATTAACAGAAATTGTGACTGAAAGTTAAAATTCATGGATGCCCAAATTTACAGTATATGGTTTAGACTGCTTAAGTATAAGCCACTGTAACCCTTCCTCCCTTTCTTTTATAATTTTAGGTGTGTTCTGAAGTCAGCTCTCACCATAACCTGGGACTAGCCTTATCACCCAGTATTAAGGTCAAAAGATTCATAACAAGTGATACTTCAACTTTTAGTATGTGGGACAGACAAAAAAAAAAAAAAAACGAAAATGTAAAAATATTTATATTAGTTCACTGGTAATATGGATAATTGATGACTTGTCTAAGAGCATTAGATGGCAAACTCTGCTCATAAAAGATTCTGCTTACTGATGAAATAAGCTGTGTGTGTATGTATATATATATATATATATATATATATATATATATATATAAATAATAAGGATTCACTTTATAATCTTGAAATGCTAAAAATACCGAATTTTAGTGTCTCGAGACTATAAAGCTAAAAAAAAACGACACCCACAACCGCGAAATTCAAAATCGCAATCATTCACATACACACATCACTACACAAACAAGCACAAATACACCTACCTAATGACACTACAACAAACAAAACAACACACACAAACACAACATAGACAAACACACCTACCCTACCTATAAGCAGGGGGCAAGCCCCCCTGCGCCTCCTACACCCGCACTACTTATATATATATATATATATATATATATATATATATATATATATATATATATATATACTAACTTTGAGGTCACACTAAACGCACAAACACACAAAACCCACCACTACATGCACTCACAGACACTAAAATCCCTACCCAATACCCTTACAAGAACACAACTTACCTGAATCCCCAGCTAAATCCACAAACCGCACCGCATGTTACGAATGGGACAACACTGTGGCAGATTCGACATTTCCGCATTTGATATTATGCAGTTTCGTGCAACTGCACTTTTGACTTTATAGTCTCGAAATACTAAAATTCGATATTTTAGTATTTCGAGATTATAAAGTAGAACCATATTTTATACATATATATATATATATATATATATATTTTTTTTTTTTTTAGGTCCCCTTCAAAACATCTAAAACCCATAACATCTAGTTTCATAACACTGAGACCAGAACATCTAAAACCCAAAACATCTAAAACCCATAACATCGAATTTCATAACATCTAACAGTACAAATCACACACATATAATGACACCAAACTACCAAACACATTTTTTACTATGTTTCTGCAGGGGGGCTTAATATAGTGGGGTTAGGAAATTAACTTTTTCCCACTGTGGTACGATCTTGGAGTTGGTATATTTAATTTACGGGGGGGAGTGGGGTGCAGGAGGGCTTGCCCTCCCTGCAAAACATAGTAAAAAGTGTGTTTGGTAGTTTGTTGTCATTATATGTGGAGGGGGTGTTATTTTCTTGTGATTTGTAGTGTTAGATGTTATGAAATTTGATTTTATGGGTTTGATGTTCTGTTCTCAGTGTTATGAAATTAGATGCTATGGGTTTTAGATGTTTCAAAGTAGACCCCTATAAACATATATATATATATATATATATATATATATATATATATGTATATGTATATATATATATATATATATATATATATATATATATATGTACATTCATTCATTCCTGTATGGGTGTGCCACAGATGTTATACAGTTTGTCTAACTCTATCTTTATGAAAAAAGAGATATGACTGCTTGCTTGATAAGGTGTGTAACTCAGAAATCATTTTGCTGAAGTAACAACATGCAGAAATAAAGTCCTCTAGGAAAGGTGCTTTAAAGAAGAAGAGGAAGGTTAAAATGAGGGTTTTGTGACAGCTTGAAGTGCTAATGCAAGATCTATAGTGGAATAGGGGCTTTAATTGGTGGTCTCTGGAGAAATGTACCCTTTAAGCTCTTATATATCTTTAGACAAGCTATGGAATTAGAATTTAGTCCTAAATGAAAGTTAGAAAAGGCAGCTAATTGGATTTTAATCGTGGAATAACTTGTACTTGTGCTAAAAAGACCTGCTAAAAACTGGAAAATAGAAGAAATCTTTACAGAGAAAGGATCCAATTCTTGGTCAACTGCCCATAAAGAAAATATTTTTTCACTAACTTTTATACATACTTCTAGTAGATTTTTTTTGAGTAGTAATTAATCTGAACTAGATTGTTTTTGGGAAGCAATTAATCAGAATTCCTTTGGTCACTGGAATTGGAAGAACCATGCAGTTAATGTTGATGTCTGGATGAGCCTTGCCAGATGGATGTGAAAGAATGTGCGGTTATGAATCCAGTGACCATGGCAGTTTACATCAGGGAAGGCCAGAACACTGAGAAAATGAAGTTATGTCTTACCATAATGTTCCATCTGTATTGTTGATCCTTGTTCAGTCATTACGCATGGGTATCGGTTCCGACCTCGGAACCAAGCCGGCCATTTTCCAAGCTTGCGTCAGCTTCAAACTCTCGAGCTAAACTCTTACCCATAATCCCCCCTCTCCCTGTTACCTCAGATTCAGTTTGCAAGTCAAAAGAATGTAGAGGCTACCTCTGGTCAAATAACCTAAGAGAACCGAATGGTGAGATCCACTAGAAGCCACAGGAGGGGGAAGGAGGGAGGGTCGTAATGACTGAACGAGGATCAACAATACAGATGGAACGTTATGGTAAGACATAACTTCTTTATCTGATATTGTTAATCCTTGTTCATTCCTTACGCATGGGACACAGTCCCTAGCTACCTCTATTCCTGGGAGGCTCTCATGGAAGGACATTCCTGAGCACCATAGAACCGAAAGATGCTCTTCCCCTGGAGGCCAAATCCAATTTGTAATGATTGATGAAGGTATGAGGCGTAGCCCAAGTTGCAGCTGCACAAATGTCATGTAAAGAAGCTCTGGCATGGAAGGCAGCAAAAGTTGCCACCAACCTTGTTGAATGAGCTTTCATGGTAGTAGGCAATGAGATATTACGTTGTGTATAAATGAAGGTCACACTGTACTTCAACCATCTAGCTAATGTGACCCTAGCAACAGCAGATCCTAATCTAGGTCCAGAAAAGGCCAAAAATAACTGGTCAGATTTACGAAAGGACCTAGTCCTGTTTAAGTAAAAACGGATTTGCCTGTGGATATCTAGGGTATGTAGGCAATACTCTCCTTTGTTTGAATGATTGGGAAAGAAAACTGGCAATTCAATGGTTTGATTAATGGACATTTCAGAGATCACTTTTGGCAGAAATAATGGATTAGTTCTCAGACACACTCTGTCTCTATGAAAAATCAAGTATAGACTCTTGATACATAAAGCTTGAAGCTCAGAAATACATCTGGCAGAAGTAATGGCAACCAAAAACAAGGTTTTCCATGACAAATGCTTGAGGTCCCAAGAAGAAGCTGGTTCGAAGGGGGCATTGTCAGAGCTTGTAGAACTAATGATAAATCCCATGGTTGAATAGGTTCTCTAAAAGGTGGCTTCAGATGATTCACACCTTTTATGAAGGTCTTGCACAATTTGTGGGACGTGAGAGGAATCTTGGACACCCTCATGGAAATTAGAAATTGCAGCCAAATGAACTCTAATGGTAGAGGCCAACAGACCAGATTGGAAAAGGTCGGCCAGATAGTCTAGTATTATCGACACTGGTGCTGAGAAGGGATCTACTTGTTTATCTTTCAGCCAACAGGTAAATCTTTTCCACTTGCTCAGATAAGTAATTCTAGTGGAAGACTTATGAGATGCAATGAGAATGTCACGTACTGGTAAAGAAAGATCATTCTGCCTGGTAATCAAGGGAATTGGAGTAGCCAGGCTGTGAGCTTCAGGCTGTTCAAGTTGGGATGAATCAGGTTCTGTGGATGTGAGATCAACTCCAGGGTTGGATGGCGAATCCATGGTTGATCTAGCAGGTGAAGCCAAAGGAAGGGGAACCAAATCTGACTAGGCCAATATGGTGCTATGAGGATTACCTTGCTCTTCAACCGACGGGCTTTCTTCAGAAACTGGGGAATGAGGGGAAAGGGTGGGAATGCGTAAAGAAGACCCGAGGGCCAGTCGTGGACTAGACTGTCCTGTGTGACTGTCCTGGAGGGGGAAATCAGGGCAAAGTAGTTGCTGCATTTGTGGTTGGTCGGGGATGCAAAGAGGTCACAGCAAAGACGGCCCCAGTGGTGGAAGATCTCCACCGCTATCAAGGGATTCAAGGACCACTCGTGAGGTTGAAGAATACACCTGCTGAGTCTGCTATCACGTTGGAACTCCAGGGAATGTGCGTTGCTAGAAGAAAATGGTTGGTAGCCATCGCTCATTGCCATATCCTCATGGCCTCTCGACAAAGGGGGTAAGATTTGGTTCCACCTTGCTTGTTGATGTACCAGACTGCCACCATGTTGTCTGATTGAATCGCAATTGTCCCAGATGGCAGCAGGGGATGGAATGCTTGCAACGCCAGAAGCACCGCCATCAGCTGTAGAACATTTATATGCAGATGGGCCTCCAGTTCGGACCAAGTGCCTTGGACAGTCTGTCCCTGACATAGCCCCCCCACCCCATCAGGGAGGCGTCCGTGGTCACTGTGGCCTTGGGTTGCTGGGGGGAGAAGGGGTGAGACCATTGTGACAGATTGTGTCATCCACCAGTTTAAATACTGTTTGCACCTGTGGGTTACTCGAATCATGGCTGAAAGAAGATGCTGAAAGGAATACCACTGGGTGAGCAGTAGCCACTGTAAAAGCCTCATGTGAAACCTGGCCAGGGGGACAATGGTGATGGAGGCTGCCATGGAACCCAACAGCTGTAGAACCAAGTGAGCCGTGGATTTTTCCCTTGAAAGGATTGGAATCAGTTGTTGCTTTATCCTTGTAATTCTATGCTCTGGAATGGCAGCTCTGCAGTTCTTTGTGCCCAAGATAACCTCTATGAATTCTGTCGACTGAGATGGGGTGAGATTGGATTTTTGCCAGTTTATGGTTATGCGTAGCCTTTGAGCAGCGAGGGGAGAGTATGCCAGGGCTTCTTCCAGTAGATGTCTGGTGGAGGCAGAAATGAGCTAGTTGTCTAGGTATGGAAACACCTGGAATCCTTGAAGTCGCAAGTGAGCTGTGACAACTGCCATGCACTTTGTGAACACTCTGGGGGCTGTAGAGATTCCGAAGGGCAGTACTCTGAACTGGTAGTGACTGGCTCCCGCATGAAAGTGCAGAAATCTTCTTGATGGCCTGTCTACTTTTATATGGTAGTACACATCTTGAAGATCTATCAAGCACATCCAATCGTCTTTTTCCAAAAGTGGGAGGATAGACTGTATTGTGACCATCCGGAATTTTTGTACTCTCACAAACTTGTTCAGTACACTTTTCAGTATTCTTTGTTTCAGATTGCCTGGATATTAGATGTGGAGTTTTAACCGATTCAACATACTAGAGCTCATCTCCGTTCTACTAACTATACTGTAGTTCTTTACTGCTCCAAGTATATTTGTTCTTGCTTGTGAATACTGTAATAGAACCAGTGATGTGTTAGAACCACTCAGACAGTTAACATAAAATGCTTACCTTGTCTATCTGTTTGGAAAAGCTTCTTTATCCACATGGCCACATTACCTGTTTTTCATAGATAGTATTGTAAATGTCTCTCACCTATGGTTGGAGTTAGAAATCATAGTATTGGTGACTGCTATGTTTTCCAGGAACCAGATGCAACAAAACCTTTTCAACAAGATCTATTTTTATAGATGCTTACCCGATTGCTTTTGATATTAGCGTCCTTTAATTCTGATTCAGCATTGTATATATATCATGCACCCACTTCAAAGCTTTACTTAAAGCGTACCTAAAACATGCTGGCTATGCCCTTGTAACTCTCCCCTTTAACTTCTCCCACTCCATCTACCCTCTATCTCTCTTCCACCCCACAAACTACCTTTGATTACAGCAAGCTCTGATACTTCCATGCCTATCTACTTATTATATGGCAGTAACTTCGTATTGTAACAATTGTTAATATCTGCTATGACTTCATGGATAGAACAGATGCTAGTTATTTACTGAATGTGCTATGTTCTTCATCTGTAACTATGTTTGTAATATTTTAATTGCTAGGATTCTTCATCTGTAACTATGTCTGTAATACTTTAATTTGTGGAGCTTTTCTCCCCGGGCCTCCATTGAAAATGGACCTGCGTCCAGTCGGACATTCTCGGTCAACAAATGTAAATAAATAAATAAATAATAATATAATATAATTCTGTGTTATTTAAACTGATCTGGATTACACTTAAGAGCCTCTAAGAATCAAGTGCTCTTAAAGTCAGTATGCTACTTAAATAGCTGATCGGCTGACTGGCTGCTTATGTAGAAGAATGGCACATGCTTGCAGGTAGTTTGAGATGCTGTTTAGTTTGTATATTTTATTACTTGCCTGGTTAAAGAGTTTTCAGTTGGTTTACAGCAACTTTATTTTATTTAAGCAAAATCTCTACCTTACAGCTCTAGGGTCTGGGGCTCAGTCCTGACCCCTGGTTGCTGTTTGTGTGATTCTGCATAGTTTTTACTGGGTACTCTAGTATTCTACCATCTCCCAAAAACCTACCAATTAATTCAGTCCTGTAAGATGTCCATAAATATTGCATTTACCCCTACCTTTGTAGACTGGATCATGGCTGAAAAAGGTCTAAGATAGATCATTTGACTTACCTGGTTAAGTAGTTAAGTAGTTGATTGGCTAATGGTTACTGACATTTTAGCTTCTGGACTGCAGAAAAGCTGATTCCATTCATTAACTACTTAATATACATGGCAGTTAATCAATTATTTAGTTATGTTGCTGATTATCTAATTAATTTTTATTGGGCTTTTCATTTTGTGGATATCTTGTTTGATGAATAATTTGTCAACTAGCTAGTTAGTTATTTTGTTAATTTGGTTAGTTGGCTTTATAATTGGTTGGCTAGATAAATGCTTGGTTAACCTAACATTTGATGCTGATATTTCCTTGCAGACTCATAATTGGCTTCATCAGCAAAACTTATGTTTACCATCTGCTGAGCAGCAAAACTGAAGGGACGTTTTTGCTCCGTTTCAGTGATTCGGAGATTGGAGGAATCACAATTGCATACATAGGCAAACAAACTGATGATGGTAAGAAGTTAGTATTTTAAAGTTTTTGTTTACTTCAATTTTTAATATAGTTTTTCATTTTGGACCAGATTCTTTCCTAGATATCTTCAGTCAACATCACTGATACTTTAAAAAGCTTCTGAAAACTTATGATAGTGCTTAATAACATGGAGCACTAAGCACTGACACTAGCAATTGAAAGACTTTAATGTTAATATTCTTAGCATTATTCTCTACCTCCCTTTATTCTTCATACCTTCTTACTTTCTTTGAACACCCACTTAATAACCAACCAGACTATATAAATAAACATACATCTATCATCCACACCTCTCTTACAACATTCCTAAATTCTACCTCCACCCCTAGCTAGCACCTTCCCAAATTCCATAGGAACTCTCACCTCACCTATGCCTTACCCTCTGATAAAAAAATGAAACAACTAACCCTTCCTAAAATCAACATCACATCCAGACTTATTACTCCTACCTTACAAGACGGCGATATTCACCCCAACCCTGGCCCTTCACATCTCTCCCCTCAAGTATCTAAGCCTAACTTCAATAACACCCTACTCATAGGACATCTAAATATACGAAGTGTAAATAACAAAGTACCCTACTTACATGCCCTGTTAGACATTCACCACTTTGATATTTTGTGCCTCTCAGAAACTTGGCTAAAGCCTGCCACCAAAGACACTGAGATTATACCCCAAGGCTACAATATATATAGGTTTGATCGTTCTAAACGTAAAGGTGGTGGAGTGGCAATTCTATTTAAGAACCATCTTAGCATCTCCACCCTTCCAGCCTGTCCAACCCAGGATGTTAAAGCTGAAGCCATCATTGCTAAACTTCAATTAAATGCTCACAAAGCTCTTTACATAATCTGCATGTACATACCACCAGGCAACAATATACCCATCTTAGAAGACTTCCTCAGCTGGGTTTCCACTAACCACCCCCAAGAAACTATAATTCTAGGTGACTTTAATATAGACTGGAATACTGTTAATATGGATAATCCCTCCTGTCATATAAACTTACATGGTTTTACTCAATCCATTACCACTACAACAAGGCTTAATAAACCCAGTAAGAAACAGAGTATCTTAGATTGGATACTTATAAACAAAGTCAATGTCTCATACAAAGTAGGAACTTTGCCTGATGACCTCAGTGACCACTGTCTAACCTATATCTCTAGAGAAAAGACTGACTATCAAAACCTCCCCAACACTAGAATAATACGCTCGACCAAACACTTTAAAAGTGACTTATTTCAAAATGATCTCAAAGCATGCAACTGGAACCTCTTGAAATCACTTCCTCTTAATGAAGCAGTTTCATTCTTTAACTCGACCTTCCTTTCCATTTTGGATAAACATGCCCCTGAACGTTCTATTAGAATTAAGTCTAATATAGCCCCATGGCTCTCAAAGGAAACAAAGAAATTAATTCACACTAAAAATAAAGCTTGGTCCAAATGGAAATACCATAGAATCAGTTCTGATTTTCTCCATTTTTGCCAACTTGGAAATCTTACAAAAAAAGCTATAATCTCTGACAAAAAAAATACTACTGTGAACTGCAAGAAACCCATTTAAATAAACCCAAACAATTCTGGACGTCAGTCAACAAACTCCTTAAACCTGGAACAGCTAAAACCCCCTCCCCCATAAATTCAGACCCAAATACCCCTAACCAAACTGCTAACACTTTCAACTCTTTTTTCATAGAAACCATCCAATCTCTTGCTAGACATCTGAACACCAACAACTTTTACCCTCCAAATAATATTGCTGATTCACCCCATAACTTCACTCTTCATCCTATCTCTACCTCTTTCATCTACAAACTTATTCTCAAACTGAAACCATGCACCCCCTCTGCTGACAAACTCCCCTCTCTGTTTCTTCAAAAGGCTGCCAAACAGATTGCATACCCTATATCTATTCTCATTAATAGGACTATCCAAGAGGGAACCATACCAGATATATGGAAAGTCTCTCATATCATCCCACTTCACAAAGGAGGTAACTCTTTAGACTACATTAACTTTAGACCTATTGCTCTTCTGTCACCTCTAGCTAAGATTATGGAGAAATGTATCCATCAGCAACTTGTACAGTATCTCAGTACACAACATAATAGCCAATTGTCAACATGGCTTTAGACCCCACCATAGCACCTCTACTGCCCTCCTTTCCTTTGTTGATACCGTCAACAACTATCGTAACTCCAATCTTTTCACCTCTGCTCTATTCATTGACCCCTCTAAAGCTTTTGACATGGTGAACCATTCTTCCCTTATTAACATCCTTGAATCCCTCTCATTTGATAACCTGGCTTTAAAATGGTTTACTTCTTATCTTAGCAACAGACATCAAGCCGTTCGTTGGGACAATCATATCTCTTCCTTATTGCCTGTTTCTATTGGAGTCCCACAGGGCTCCATACTCGGCCCTCTTCTCTTCTCCCTTTACATAAACGATCTCAACACTGTAATCCCTCAAGCTACCTGCATCCAATATGCTGATGACTCCACTATTATCTGTTCAGCATCTACCTCTTCAGAGCTACTCTCTCTAACTCAAACTACTTTCAACACTGTAGAAACTTGGTTTACTAGACGGTACCTCCTCCTCAATGCTAAAAAAAACAAACTTCTCCTTTTCACTCCTACCACTCGAGCCTCCCCATTAAACTTCAACATCCTATCTAATGACACCACTGTCATCTCTCCTGACACAACAACTAAACTGCTAGGAATAACCATCGACAACAATTTCACTTTTGATCAACACATCAATAACATCATCAAAACTGTTAACAAAAAAATAGGATCATTATACCATATTAAACCATTTCTTACACCTGCTACCAGAGCAACTACCGCCCACTCCCATCTGATATCTACTCTCTTTTACGCCTCACCTATTTTCACTAACCTTAAAAAGGCTAACCTAAATAAACTAGCAACTTGCTACAATAGTATTGCCCGCTTTGCCACAAGTAAACCTTTTAGAACACATCACTGTCATAACCTAAAACTCCTAGGCTGGCTTGAGCTACAAAACTGCCTTATGATCTCACAACTTACCATTGCCCACAAGATACTTTACCAACCTGACAACACCCCTATACTTTCTCAACTTTTAATCCCCTATAATAATCTTACCTCCCTTCGATCTTCTTCTAAACTCATGACCAAATCTGTAAAATCCTATAACTTAGCTGGTGACTCTCTGTTCACCAATACTGTAGGTAGGACATGGAATCAGCTACCCACTGATATCACTCTAATCCCCTCCTTACCACTCTTCAAACAAAAAATCAAACTGCTCTTCCAAAATCACTGGCTTTGCTCCTGTAGGACTCCTGACTAAGCTTCTTCATTCCCCTACTCTACCATAACTATTCTCTGTATTTATTAGCCAGAAATATATGTTCTTCTTATCGCCCTGCTGCTCTCCTCTTATGCTCTATCCCACTCCACATTTTCTCTACACTGTCCTCTTTTCCATCTCCTTCTCCTCTCCTTACTAGACCTTTGCGTCTCACTCTTCTCCTCCCTTGTATTTCTTCATTAATCCCTTCATATGTCCTGTACTAATTCGCTCTTTCCAACAGTTTATCAAAAAAATTTGCTAATCTTTAGCTTTTTTATTTGTGACGCTTCTAATGACCTAGTATATTTTTTTTGGTGTGCCTTAGCTATTTGTTATTCTTATTACTAAATGTATATCCTTACTGTACTTTTATTATATGTCTCTTTGTAATTGATCTATGTGAGGAGCTTTTCTCCCCGGGGCCTCTACTGAAAATGGACATATATCCAGCTAGACTAGCCCGGTTAACAAATGTAAAATAAAATAAATAAATAAATAAAATAAATTTTGCTGTTTCTAAAAGCTGCTGATTGAAAAAATTCACTCTCCAATGCATTTTAACTAAATCTGGTGTATGTTCCCATTCCAAGAAATTACATCAAAAGAGTCATGAAATTTACAAGCCACATCCTTCACACCACAACTGAGGAATGCAGATGGAAAAAAATATCCAAAATATGTTTCTGAAGTGCAACTCCTGGGCAATTCACCAATATGTGTACTATCATCTAGCTACATATAATGGTTAACAATTCACCATCAAGGGCAACAAGCTCCATTCCCAGAAGAACTGACTTGAGACATCTTGTATCTGAAGAATCGCCCCAACATGTTTAGGTGTCTATGTCACTGGAGTGATGTGAGGTGCAGTGTTCAGCACTTCAACTCTCTGTGCCAGTAAGAAAGTGAATGCCAGTCTAGCTTGCTACTCCAAAAATGCTGGACATCTTGCACCTTTAATGATTTAAGACCAGAAACATACCTCAAAAATTATGAAATAAGCCAAAGCTCTTTTGATATAATGTGCATTCTTAAGGTTAGCTAACTCTGAAGCAATGCAAAACTATGTCTTTATTAAATGCCATATTACGTTTTATTCTTTTTTTTTCATTTAGCCACTTTTTGAAATCACCAAAGAACAGTATACTTTCAAATCAGCGGATGGTCTTTCACATATGCTACAAAAGAGGTCCCTTTAAGCAGCTAGAGATATACCCTCCTTTAATGGTGAATATTCCTTCAGAGAAGAATTATAATATGGCTGACCACCTGCAACCATAAAAGAGTTTAGCAATGCTGAGTTCTCATAACATTCCAAGTATACAGTCAGACAGTGAACTGGATATCTGCTATCCAGTCAATCCATCGATTCCCCCTCTTATTCATAGTCCACGGAAAAGAATTTCCCTGCATACAGCTTGAGGATACTCTCAACCACTGCAGTAAGATTTTCATAGGTATCCCCCTTTTTAGAAATCTAACTGCCTGTTTTTCTCTACCTTCAACCAGGAAACAGTCAAGTGTTAGAGTCCGATTTTATCTCCACATTTCCACCCCAAAGAATGCACAGCCAGCCTTTGTATGCCCAACCCATTTCTTTTCAGGTGACCATCCTTTGAGCAATATTTTTAAATACTCCAGATAGAAATCCAAATTATGTACCTGTAGGTCTTCCCGTCTCTTCTCTCAACTCCTCTTCAACAATGCAAATAGTGGCATTACTAGAAGTTGTCTTTTTGCCATTTTCTCAACAATTAATCTAATTCCTACTATACTTTCATTTCCTGCTCATAGTTTCTCTGGTATGCAGCATATGTCCCTTTGTTATAGATTTCCTTTCTGTGGTAGAGAGAGAAAATGTGTATTCCTAAAGGTCTGCAGTTATGTGGCACATATGACAGGACATCCCTAACATTTTTTATTTATTTATTTTTTATTAGTCAGCTGAGCATTCATTTTTCTTTCTTTACCCTTCTGGACACTAAGTTGCATTACACTACTGCATTTATAGTGTTTGGAGCTAGATGGCATCCATACCATTACTCTAGACTAAAATGTATTGGTTTCTGTAGACATCCAGGATGACTTTAGCTCATCATGAAACAAAGTAGTACTAGGGGTTGTAATTAGCTTTGTATTATTATAGTATGGCTTGCTTTAATTTGTATTATTTTTTTGTCTGTTGAGAATCCATATTTCTCCTGTGCTGTATACATTTATTTTCAAATGTCCTCCAACTCTATCCAGCCTTACATTGGACATATACAGGGAAGGTTTAAACAGAAAGTAAGCTAGCAGCTGCAGTTTGCAATATGAGTCGAACAGTTCCATGCTGCAGTTTAGACCATCCACCATAGATTTCAAGTTATTGGTCCTGTCTTTAAGCAATGTACTGCTTTCTCCATGAATGAAAAAAAAACATACTGGCTGTAGATCAGCACCTACATAAGACAAAGGACCTTAACTTAAGTCATTCATTGATGAAGTGAAAACCTTATAAGCACCAGCATTTAATGGAGTTACTGAGTTTAGTAAACATTTTTGGGGGAGGTGGGGTTAAAAAGTTGAGTGATATGTCTGCTCCTGCTATTTTGTGTTAGTTGGATAAGTATGCACACACTTATAGAAAAATTATCTTGCATAACTTATTGCGTTTGCGTTTCAGGGCCTCTTCAGATTCTCAACATTCAGCCTTTTGCTACCAAAGACCTAAAGATTAGATCTCTTGGTGACCGCATTCGAGATATCAAGCTACTACAGCACTTATATCCAAACCAACCCAAGGATGTAGTATTTCAAAAGTACTATTCAAGTAAGTTTTAAAGCACATTGGACATGTTGGCTTTTTTCTGTTTCTTTTTTTAAAAGTCTCACTACAATCTGTACACAAACAAAGAAAAAGAAAAATCAAACTGAGGTGTAATATTGTAATTGCACTATGCCATATACACAATATGACATTTCCTTATCTGCATCTAATTTTACCTATAATGATACTAAGACTTAATACTTTATAACTTATGCTGGGTACATGTAACATTCTAGTATACTGGCTTCTGTTTAAAGCTGCACAGAACCTTAAACATATTATGCTGGGTTTGTTTCGTTAACAATGCAGTGTTTAAGTAGTCTTGTAAACCTGGTAGAACAGTCACACTGCCATTCTCTTTTACAAAAATTAAATGTCTCGGGACTTAAGGCAAAACCATACAACTAATTTGACAAAACCATGACAAAACAAAAACATTAAGTTTAGCATTTTAAAGATTCATACAAAAATCTTTTATTTGCCTTCTGACTCCTATGAAACCATGTAGATGCCTGCTAAATTATAAGTTATGTACTCACCATGACTAGGCACCTGTGTTGTCCATTCTCATTCTTCTTCACTAATGGGTTCGGATCAGATCCTTGGATCAGACACAGCCACATATACTAGATTTTGGATCCAGCTCTCGAGCTCCTTCCTTTATCCATAATGCTCTACTCCACCTCCATTGCCTCAGATTGAGTTTGCTGTCTCATCTCCCAGTTTTTCAACATAAAAATAGGATAAACACAAATAAAGACAGTGCTCAAACCTGGAAAAGTAGGTTCCAAATACAGTCCAATAAAGGATGGGGGATGGATGGGAGGGAAGGTGTGGAAGAATGAAAATGGACAACACAGATGTCTAGTTATGGTGAGTACATAACATAAATCTGATGTTGTCCTTTTCATTCTTCATCACTAATGGGACAGAGTCCACAGCCACGTAAACCTTGGGTCACCCTCATGGAAGGATATTCCGGAGCACTGTCAAACCAAAGGAGGCTCTATTTTTGGATATGATGTCCAGTTTATAGTGTGAAATAAAGGTATGGGCTTTGGACCATGTGGCTGCTAGACAAATATCAACAGAGGTCCTTGGCCAAAAGGCTGATGAAGTAGCCAAGGATTGAGTCAAATGAGCTCGGGGAGGTCTTGGTAATACTAAGTCTTTGTGAGAATAAATTAGTGAAATGCAATCTATAATCCATTTGGCCAAGGTAATCTTAAAAACTGCTTGACCCAGGTGATTTGATGAAAATGATATGAAAAGTTGATATGACTTTATAAATTGCTTTGTCCTGTTAAGATAAAAATGTAGCATGTACTCTCCTTTATTGGAAAATTTTGGAAAAAAGACTGGTAAATTAATGGACTGGTTGATATTAGTTTCAGAAGCCACCTTAGGCACAAAAGATGGGTTAGTTCATAGAGAGAGACCCTGTCTTTATGAAAAATTATGTAAGGGGGTTTTGCTGAAAGAGCCTAGAATTCAGAAATTCTTTTTGATGAAGTTATTGCTACCAGAAAGACTGTTTTCCATGACAAACATTTTAAATGACATTTGTCTGATGGTTCAAAGGATTTCTGAGTTAAACCTTAAAGAACTACTGTAAGGTCCCAAGGTGGTGAGGGATCCTTTATTGGTGGTCTGAGGAGACAAATGCCCTTCATAAAGGTTTTACATAATCTAGAGGAAGCCAGGGATAAAGATTTATTTCCTGACTGGAAATTAGAGATTGCTGCCAGCTGAAGTTTAATTGTAGAAAAACTTGCCCCTTGATTAAAAAGGGTTGTGAGAAAAAGGAGAACTGCAAAAGGTGGGGCTGAAAAAAGGTTGATGTTTGATGTTTTGGTTAGAAGCCCAAATAGAAAGCCTTTTCCATTTGTTCCTATACACTTTCTTGGTGGAATTTTTTTGTGATGCTAAAATAATGTCACAAACTGGGGAAGAGAGCCTGGACTGGCTGAGTATTACTGAAAGAGGAGAGACCATGTGGTTAATCTGAGGGCTAGAAGGTTGGGATGTTGATTGCTCGATGGATGAGATTTCAGTATCCTTGGATAATAACAAAGATGAGACTGTAGGAAGGGGAACCAAATTTGCCGGGGTCAGAAAGGGGCAATGAGGATTGCAGAGCTCTTCAACCTGCTTGCTTTCTGTAAGAATTTTGGAATTAGTAGAAGAGGAGGCAAGCATATAGAAGACCGGAGTGCCAAATGTGAAGTAGAGCATCTCTTAGTGACTCCCGCTGGAAGGGGGGGGGGGTAAGAGAAATGTCCTTGCTGCACTTGTTGTTGAGGGGGAGGCAAATAGGTCAGAGCACGGTTGGCCTCAAAGCCTGAAGATCGTGTTCACAACTGAGTGGTTGAGAGACCACTTGTGAAGCATCAGAATAGATCTCCTCAATTTGTCTGCCAGCACTTTGGTTTTCCCTGGAATGTGCATTGCAATTAGAAACTGGTCTGAAGAGATCGCCCATTCCCACACTCTCACTGCCTCTCAGAACAGAGGGTAAGATCAGGTTCCTCCTTGCTTGTTAATGTACAGACTATCGACATATTGTCTGTCTGAACTGCAATAGTCCCCAGAGGGATTGATTCTTGAACTGCCTGCAGTGCTTAAAGGACTGCTGTCATCTCTAGAACACTGATATGCAATTTGGTCTCTTGGGGGAACCACATGCCTTGGACCATCCTTCCCAAGAAATGCCTACCCACCCCAGTGGGGAGGCATCCATGGTCACTGTGGCAACTGGATTTGGAAGAACAAAGGGTCTTCCCAGAAAGAGATCAGCGGACTGAATCCATACACAAATCGGGATGAGTTTTATCTGAAAAGACAGGGGCTGACACAGAATGGACCATTGTATAGCTTTGGACCACTAGAGAATTTGCATAAAGAAGCGAGCTACAGGAAGCAGTACTATGGCAGCTGACATCGACCCCAGTGCTTGAAGCACTAATCTCACTGGAGGAAAAGGATGAGAGTGAATATCCTGCACTTGATGTCTTAAAGAAACAATATGGTGAAGAGGTAAAGAAGCCACCTGAATAGTGCTTCAAGAGCTTTCCAATGAATTCCAGGCTCTAAACTGGAGCAAGTTGTGATTTGCCAAGACTGATTGAAAAGTCCAAGGTGTTGAAAATCTGGAGCAAACAGTCCATGGCTTTTTGAAGTTGATGCTTGGAGGGGGTGGTGAGAAGCCAATCGTCTAAATATGGAAACATCTGAAATCCTTAAGCATTAATAAAAGGCATCTTAAAAGGCTCCACAAAGTTGCATAGGCTCATCCAGGCATGTCTCCTTATGGCAATATTATGCTTATGACAATACCCGAACTGGCAGCTCATGAGCTACCCTCTGCTGTGTGACAGATTACCCTCATTGACATGTTTGAAATAGACAAAAGAGTGGCCATTTGAGAGGAAGTTCTTTTGAAGTTCTCAGCAGACATGGACTCAGAGATAGAATTTAATAATTCCTTAGTCAATTCTCTCTGTAGCCTAGTATAATGTACCAAATAGTTAAGTGACCTCAGAGCAAAGGTAGCTGTGGCAAACACTCGCTTTCCAAATCTGTCCAATGCTCTGGACTCCCTATCCAGTGGGTAGACAGAAAAGCTTTGCTGTGCTAGCTCTTTGTTAGTGGCTGCCACCACCACCATAGCATCAACCAGGACTCCTTTGCTCCAGTGAGGGCAGTTTGAAGGAGGAGTTCAAAATTTGTCTGGGCGCTTGGGTATGGGCTCGACAATATCCAGCTCCTTCCATGCCCGGTGGGAAACCAGATCAATAAATTCATCGACCTGGGGGGGATCACCCAAGACATAGATGGTCCAGCACTAAAAGCCTCCAGGAATACAGATGCCTCAGAAGAAGGAGTTTGGGAGGACCATTTACACTTCTAGAATATCTCCAAAGGGCATGTTATCAGATGGTGATCTGGGGTATCCTTCTCCCTCATCAAAGTCAGTGCCTTCCATGACAGACTCCATGGGGAATCTATGTGTCTATTATGTCCTCTTAAATGTCCTCTTCTGAGGAACATCTTCTGGGGGATGTTCAGAGGAGGTATCGGAAGACAGGGGGAGTTCCTCTTGTGGAACTCTCTGGAGACTAACGAATTGGCTGTCCCTGTAGAGTAGGTCTGATGGTCTCAGAGCTCGAAGCCAGTGAGGGAAAGGGGATAGGATCAAAGACACGAGACAACAATTCTCTATGAATAGAGGAAGCCCTTTCTACCACCTTGAGTGCAGAGGGACCAGGAGAAATCCTTTTCTCCCTCATCAGAGCTGAAACTTCCAAAAGAGGCAGATCAGGACAACCTCCAGATCCAAGCTTCAAGGGGGAGAAATGGATCCGAGCTGTCCAGGGCCAAGGCTCCGAAAGGAAGGGATGAATATGACAAAAACAGAGCTGAACCCAACCCCTCAGATCTGGCACCTACATTTCTTCTTCGAGACCCATTCCGATCCGATGGTATTGGAGTAGACCCAGTCAGGGAAATCATTGGAGTGGAGGAAGGGATTGTTCTTAGATCTGAATCCAAAACTCCCTCAGATCTCGGATCCTGCGACTCCAAAACCATGGGTTGGAGCAGAGAGGGAGAAACAATGAACTTAGCAAGAACACTCACGGATCCAGTAGGGGACAGAGCTGGAAGAACCTCCATCTGGATCTGAGCTGTGAGGGATTTATCCATCATCCTATCCACATCCGCCTCTGATAGACTTCTGGAAGACCTAGAAGATGACGTGGAAGGGAATCGAGAGTGTTTCTTTGGAGTCTGAAAAAGTTGAGTGGGCAGAGAAGGGGAAACAGGCTTCATTGCATACTCTGGCATACGGCTTCTATGAGCTGAGCTGTTTCTCAGATCCAAGGACTTAGGAGTTGAAGAAGAAGTAGACAGTAAGGGGGACATAACCATAGGAGCCAATCCTTTCGAATCCAAGTAGACAGTAAGGGGGACATAACCACAGGAGCCAATCCTTTCGAATCCAATGAAGGCTTTGGATCTGAGGACGGCCCAAGTGATTTCAGATCCGAAGAGGCCAGATCTGAAATTTTTCTGATTTTTTTTTTCCTAGCGGTTGCAATGAAGCCCTTGGGGACGTCAGATGATTCCTCTTTCTAGTATCCAAATTAATGGATTTGGATGTTTTAGAGGGGGGTTAAGCCCCAGAAGAAGCAGGAAGTTATCAGAATTAGCTTGTTATGCCTGTCCAATAATGCTCTGGGATTAACAGTAGCACAAATGGAGCAGGCCATGTTGAGATACTCCAGTCCTAGACAATACACACACTTTTTGTGGGTATCTGAATTTGGGATCTTCTACCCAAAAGAAGTGCGCATTTTAAACCAGTTGGTTCTCTGACATGGTTAAGAGGAGAATACCACATATTTAAAGAAAAGAAAATAACAACTTTTTTATATAGCTATCAGCCAGAAAGGGAAAAAATACCAGCTATGGTAACCTAAGGAAATAAATAAGGGAATAAGGAATAACAACAATGGTACAAAGACTACTTAGAGGTGAGTAAGAGTCACGAAAAGTGCAGAAAAAAATCCTAACACCAACAGCCACTAAGAGGGAGGATATAGAAAAAAGACTAACAAGTTTTATGAAGAACTATATCAAATTAACTAGCAACTATCACAAGAGAAAAACTGCTTACTGTGCTTGAGAGCAGAACCTACATGTAACCATAACGGTGGCAAATAGGGATGGAGTAGAGCATTATGGGTAGAGGGAGACGCTAGAGAGCTGGATGTGAAATCTAGTATATGTGGCTGAGTCAGACCCGAGGATTGGATCCAAACCCATTAAATCAAGGCTTTAATCATGTATCTCTTTTAGAAAGAAAGAAAGTCTTGTGGTGCTTAGTGAAGTCAATTGTCCTCTCAGTCAATCCATAGCAGTCATGTCGATCTACCAGATGCATTCTGTCTGAATGCCATTCAGTCACATTCTGATCAATGAAATTTACTTTCAGGAAACCCTTTTTTTTCAGAGAGCATGCCCCGAGATCCTAACTCCCCAACTTACATATACCAATTCCACTATCACATGACAGTGGGTTTAAGTACAACCTCAAATATTAACTGAAAGTGGCTTTTGGTGCTTATCATTCAGAGAGAATATGTTCATTATACAGATTAGCTGCCAGCAATTAAAAATCAGTAAATTGTAAACTAAAATTAGTTTATTTGATACAGTTTTGATGTATTAAAGAACAGCTGTGTCATTTGCCAATACAAGCTGGAAGAAATGGAGTGTGCAGCTGAATCTAAACATCTTGGTGATGAAGTGAGATTCAAGAGTCAGAACAGGACAGCATTGTGATCATTAACATTTTCCACACAGCAAGACAAAAGTGTTTACTGATACTGCCTAAATTCATAGATTAAGATCATAGCTTTGCATAATTTTCTTTCTCAAGAGAGTATTTCTGTTGTTCTGCATGTGCCACAATCAAGAAGAAGCTATGGAACCTGCCAATAGCCAGATATAAGAAATGTGGTTTAAGGCAGCAGGGTAGTAAAACTAGTAAAACACATTGAGAAATTGGAACAACAATTAACAAATGAAGGAGAAAGCAAGCTGGTGAAATATGAGATTGTTTGAATTTTTTACAAGTGAAGAATGGACAACTTATTAATCTATGAATTTGATGGATTTTATGAAAACAAAGATGGAATGGACAGATTGTGCAAAATATTTGCTGGAGTTTGTAATGGTGAAGCATTTGCCAGTTTCAGTCAGGCAATAAATATGAAAAGTCGCAAATATAAAATAATAAAGCCAGTATACTAAGAAATCAGGTAAAATAAAACAAGATATAAAGTAAACCGGAACCACGACACTCGATACTTAAACAGCAGGACATTTCCTGCTGCTTAAGTATTGAGTGTCATGGTGTCGGTTTGCTGTACATTTTGTTTTATTGTAATAAATATGAAAAGCCCAGGCCTATAAAAAAGAAGTTATGTACCTACCATAACGTTCCATGTTAGTTGTCCTTCAACTTGCCTTCCTTCTTGCTGGATGGGTTCGGAGCCGATCCTCGGTTCCAACTCGGCCACTTCTATAGCTCGAGAGCTCTTTACTGGCTCGAGGCTACCCCTTATCCCAGAATGCCCAGCGTCAGCTACCCAGATCTCGTTTGAGATAGCTCACACTAGACATAACCATAGAAGATAATTCATTGTTATTAAACCTGAATAAATAGTAAATTGTCATGGTTTGCTTGGGAAGCAACTAAGAACTAAATAAGTTAGCCAGTGAAACCACTGAAAAACTCCTCTCAATCCTCGAGGAAGGGGGAAGGAGGGAGGGACACAAGAAGGAAGGCGGGATGAAGGACAACAAACATGGAATGTTATGGTAGGTACATAACTTCTTGGAAGGAAGGCGGGATGAAGGACAACAAACATGGAATGTTATGGTAGGTACATAACTTCTTTATGTTAAGTTGTCCAATCTCCCCTTCGTTCTTGCTGGATGGGACAGCGTCCCTAGCACCTCAATTTTGGGTGGCTCACTGGAAGAGACTCTTCAGAACCATGGAACTAAAGGAAGCCCTGTCCGGGGAAACCCACATCTACTTTGTAATGAGAAATAAATGTATGAGGATCTGCCCAATTAGCTGCTGCACAAATTGAATCTATGGGCAGTCTAGATTGAAAAGCTACCGAGGTAGTTACTGACCTGGTTGAATGACCTTTGGGTCTTGCTGGAAGATCTTTTTGTCACAAATGGTAAGAATAGGCAATGGTGTCTCATAACCATTTTGACAAAGTTACTTTAGAAACTGGAAGGCCTTGTTTGTTGTTAGCAAATGAAAGGAACAACTGATCTGATTTTCTCAACTCCTTAGTCTATGGAGATAGAAACGTAGCTGTCTGTGCATGTCCAATTGGTGTAATCTGTATTCTGCCTTGTTGGAATGATTAGGGAAAAAGACAGGAAGTTCAATGGATTGATTCAAATTATGTTCTGAACAAACTTTAGGTAGAAAAGATGGATTGGTACTCAGAGAAACTCTGTCTTTGTAAAAAACAGGTATGGAGGGTGAACACATAGGGCATGAAGTTCTGAAACACGTCTGACAGAAGTAATAGCAACTAGGAAGATTGTTTTCCAAGAGAGAAATTTCAAAGAACATGATGCTGCTGGTTCAAAGGGTGGCAATATCAAGGAGGCCAGAACCAAATTGAGTTCCCAAGGTGGAAGGGGGTCTTTCACTGGGGGTCTAAGTAGAGATGTACCTCTCATGAAGGCCTTAAAGAGTTTGTGAGACATTAAGCTTGAGTTAAAAACTCTGATGTGAAAATTTGAAATGGCAGCTAGTTGTACTCTAATGGTAGCAGCAGCTGCACCAGATCGAAACAGTTCTGCTAAGAAATCCAAAATTTCATGTACAGGAGCTGTAAGGGGATCTAAATTCCCGGATTCTGCTCAGTAAGAGAATCTTTTCCATTTGCTAGCGTAAACATTCCTTGTAGTTGTCTTATGGGAGGAAACAATAATATCACGCACTGCTGGGGAAATATTGGGGAGCCTGGCTAAGATTGGAAGTGGAGTAACCAAGCTGTGAGCTTGAGAGATTGGAGGGACTGGTGTAACCTGCCTGATTGATGAATCAAGAGGTCCGGCACTGGGTCCAGAACCCAAGGCTGGGCTAGAAGGTGGGGTTGAAGGAACGGAAACTAAATCTACCAAGGCCTTTAGGGGGCAATGAGGATCATCTCGCACTGTAACAATTTTGCTTTCTGAATGACTTTTGGAATTAGGGGGAAGGGGGGAAATGCATAAAGGAGTCCCTGAGGCCGATCGTGGACGAGAGCGTCCCTGGGTGTCTGACCTGGAGGAGGAACAAGGGAGAAGTAGCTGCTGCATTTGTTGTTGAGGGGAGAGGCAAAGAGATTGCAGCAAGGCTGGCCCCATTTGTGGAAAATAAGATCCACAATTTCCCGTTTCAGAGACCACTCGTGCGGCATGAGGATAGCCCTGCTGAGCCTGTCCGCTATTACGCTGCATTTCCCAGGGATATGCGTTGCTGTTAGAAAACGTTGGGAGAAAATCGCCCATTGCCACAGTCTGAGGGTTACTCTGCACAAGGGGTAAGATCTGGTTTCGCCCTGTTTGTTGATGTACCAAACCACTGATATGTTGTCCATCTGTATTGCAATAGTCCCGGCAGGGAGAGATTCTTGAAGAGCTTGCAATGCTAGGAGTACCGCTCACATCTCCAGGACGTTGATGTGCAAGTGGTACTCATGAGGTTGCCACGTGCCTTGGACTGTCTTCCCTAGGTAATGCCCCCTCACCCTATCAGGGAAGCATCTGTGGTCACTGTGGCAATTGGATGGGATTCCATGAAAAGTCTGCCCTGAGTCACTAGTGGGGAGGACATCCACCAGGAAAGGCATTTTTTGCAAGATTCCATAATTAGCATCATATGACACATGGGTAATTCCTGGAAGGACCACTGTGTGAAAAGAAGCCACTGAAGGATTCTCATGTGAAAGTGTGCTAAGGGAACTAAAAGAATGGCTGCTGCCATGGACCCTAGAGCTTGAAGAACATATTTGGCTTGAATTCTTTTGCTTCTCAGGAGAAGTGACACTTGTTGTTGGATAATGGAAACTCTTTTCTGAGGCAATTTCACAATCATTTTTCTTGTGTCTAGCTCTGCTCCTATGTAAGTAATAGATTGAGAGGGCAACAAGGCAGATTTCTCAAAGTTTATTGTGATGCCTAGTTGGGCATAGGATGTTATGGTGTAATCTCGTGCCTCTATAAGTTTTTGCCTGGTGGTAGCAGTGAGACGCCAGTCTAGATAAGGAAACACCTGGAATCCTAGACATCTCAGGTGAGCCGTAACTACTGCCATACATTTGGTGAACACCCTGGGGGCTGTGGTGAGACTAAAGGGCAGAGCTTTGAATTGGTAATGACTGACCCCTAGCTGGAAGCGTAGAAATTACCTGGACCACCTGTCCATTTTTATATGATAGTATGCGTCCTGAAGATCTATGGAGCACATCCAATTGTCCTGACCCAGAAAGGGGAGAATGGACTGCAGTATTACCATCCGGAACTTTTCTTTTTGAACAGATTTGTTCAATCTGCTGAGATCCAGAATTGGTCTCCAGTCCCCTGTCCTTTTGGGCACTAAAAAGAATCTTGAGTAAGTTCCGGATCCTACTTGGTCTGCGGGGACTTCCTGGATGGCTCTTTTTTCTAGCAGTCTTGAAACTTCTGTGACTGCCTGATCCGTTAGATTGGGTGGAACATCTGGGATGGATTTTTTCAAACAAGAGGGGGGGTTGATGGAAGGGAATTTTGTAAACTCTGGATGTAATGGATAGTATCCATTTATCTTTTGTAATATTTTGCCAGGTGATTGGGTACAATGAAAGCCTTCCCCGACTGCCTCCAGAGTTGAGCAGTTGGACATCCCTTCAGGGATGTTGACAGGGTTTGGAAGAGAACGTATCTCTGTCACCCTAATTTTGAGGACCCCCTCTGCCACGAGGGCAGTGTCTGCCATTGTTATTATTTCCTCCTCTGCCCCTGAGGGAAAATTCACCATGTGCATCAGGCAAGGATCCCTGGGATTTTCAAAACCACATCTTTCCACTCTTCTGATCCTTTGGGTATGGTCTGCTACGAGTGGAAACATGGACTCCGACATCAGAGAGCGTCTTGCCTTCCTGCTGGCACCTGGTAAGCACGTCTTTCACCTGAGGCCCAAACAGAGAGGAGCTATCAAAAGGGGTATTGGTGAAGGACGCTCTGAAAGGTTCCGCAAACTGATACAGCCGCAGTCAAGAATGTCTCCTAAGAGCCACTCCTGTTCCTGCAGCTCTACTTGCTCCATCAGCTGCATATGAAATAAGCCTCATGGATGAGTTGACTATTGAATTAAGAGTCACCAGCTGGGTAGCTACCTTGGCTGAAGCTCCCTCAGCTGTGGGATCTTGTAGGGTATCTCCAAGCTCTTTTAGGAGATCTCTCTGAAGCCTAGTAAAGTGGGAAAGATAGTTCAGGGATCTAAGGGAGAAGGTCGCTGATGAAAACATTCGCTTCCCATATCTGTCCATCGTACGAGAGTCTTTTTTCGGTGGATGGACAGATGAGGAGGTTTCAGCTAACTCTCTCTTTGTGACTGCTGCTACCACCATGGCATCAACTGGGACATCTTTAGTCAAGAACTGTTTGTCTTGGGGAACTGTGATAAATTTAATGGGTCTCTCTCGGGACAGGATCCATGGAATCTGGAGCTGACCAAGCCTTTTGAGACACTACAGACATGAGTGGATCAAAAGGCGGAGACACCCAGGAGGTGGAAGGTCAGGAACCAAATGCGTTCAGGTATACAGACTCGTCCTCGGAGGGGGCTAAGGAAGTCCAGCTATGCCTTTGCCTGAGAATCTCAAGGATGTCCGAAAAGGAAACTTCTTCAGAGGGGGACCTTGGGGATCCCTCCGATTCATCCAGGTCTGTATCTGAGGTGACAGACTCAGGAGAGTCTAGGTGCTTCTTCTTGTACTTTTTCTTCTGAGGATCCTGCTCAGAATGCTCTGGGGAGGCTTTGGAAAAAGAGGGTTCACCCAATGGGGTGTCCTGGGGCATAGGTTCCCTGTGCTTTGGGGCTGGAAGAGGAGCAGAGGTTGTCACAGGCACCGACGGGGACGGAGCCAATGGAACCGATAGTGGGGCCGTCTGTGGGGACAGCACTCTCTGCTTGACCTGGAAGGCGTCAGTGTCTCAGCACAAGGAGGGCTCCAGCTCCAAAGAGACAGGAATCCCACTCTGCGCTGAGGGCGACGGCTCCGAGGCCGATGTGGGAGCCGAGCTCAACTGAGCCGACGCTCCGAGAGGGAGAGTGGGTTCGGACAAGGGTCCGCTGCCACTCCCCCCCTCGGAGCCGACGAGAGAGCTTCGGTGCCTAGATACTTCGATGGGAGGAAGAACCGAGAGGTAATCGGAGCCAACGTCGGAGCCAAAGAAGATGTCATCGGAGCTGAAAGAACCACTATCGGAGCATCCATGGACTTCGGCTCCGAACTAAGCATAGTCGGAGGCGGAATCAAAATCGAAGCAGATGGAGCCGAAGCCTGTTGAGGCGGGCTCGAAAGCATTTTAGCAAGGGCCTGTGACTTCATCAACCTACTAACCACTCTCTCCACATCCTGATCCGATAACCTCGAGGATCGAGAGGAGTGGGAAGATGAGCGATGACTGGTCTTGCTTTGAAGTAAAGGTGATTGTGGCACCGAGTGAATTGGATTCATTGAAGGAGACCTAACTCGTTTGTGGCTCCGAGACGGCTCTGAAGTAACAGTTGGAACCGACAGAGGAGTAGTCTTTTCGGTGCCAGAGGGCACCGACACACTTGGTTTGTCAAGCTCACCGGTCGGTTCCGAACATGGAGCTGATGGCTTGACTGGTTTTAAAGGTTTCACTGGCTGAGATGCTTTAGCCGGAGAATCCTGTTTTAATAATCCAAGGAGGATAAGCTTGTTTTTCTGCTCTAGCAGGACCCTTGGACTAAAGGCATGGCAAATAGAACAAGAGTCCTGCAGGTGCAGAGCCCCCAAGCAGTAAACACAACTAGTGTGCCCATCTGTCAGAGACATCTTCTGACAGCATGAGTCACACTTTTTGAACCCTAAGGTTTTAACTTCCTTGGACATACTAAGAAAAAAAAGAAGGAAGTACCACACAAACAGACACACTACAATAATAAAAATTATATTGATAAAAACCTTAAAAGGAGAGCCTCTAACTTAAACGGCTGTCCTTAAGGGGAGGGGGGAGAACTCTCTAACTTAAATGAGTTCAGAAAAACAAACAGAAGGCCTAGCTACTAAGGGGCAACAGCCAACACAACACAAAAAAACAAAGCAAAGGACGAGATAAGGGGTTTAGGACTAAATACATTTGCAACTATTGTAAAATAGTGAAAAAAAATACTACTTTTCAAGTAAATTATAGAATTTTAAACAGAGAAAAAATGTATACTTAACCTGAGCCAGTACTGACACAACCTCGCAGCTGAAGCGGCAAATGAGATCTGGGTAGCTGACGATGGGCATTCTGGGATAAGGGGTAGCCTTGAGCCAGTAAAGAGCTCTCGAGCTATAGAAGTGGCTGAGTTGGAGCCGAGTCGAGTTTGAACAACTTAACATTATTGAATTTCTAGCATGTTACGAGAAGAATCAAATAATTTGGCAACTGTGACTACCTGGAGGAAGCATATCTGTGGCTGAGTGACCTTTATATATTTAGCATTACTATTCCAAGGTGACTCAGAAACAGTGTTTGGAATCTTTGAAAGCATTACAAACATAAGAGAAGATACTTTATTTTATTTGTCATTTGATAACTGGGAAAGTCTGACTGAACCAATGGGCCATTTTCAGAGGAGGCCCAGGGCGGAAAGCTCTGCAACAGATTCAAAAACATTTAAACAGCAGCTGATGATTAATTATACACAAGAGGAGAAAACCCCTACAACAAATTAAATATTTTACAATAAGTTGGGGATAAAGGGGATGAAAGGCTCCACAAAAATCACACATAAAACAGTTTTACAGTATCTGCTAAGTAATTATATACAAGGGGAGAAAATCCTCAAAACAGATAAAAACACAAACAGTCTAAAATAAATTTACAGAAATATTACTAGAATAAATTGCTGACAAGAGTACAATATATACTGCAAGTAGCAATATACACTGCAATGAAGTGGGTAGCTAATGTCAAGTAAACTAATACATAGTGACTTGTGAAAGGCTGTCTTGGAGGATCCTGGTGTCCTCTGAGGAGTTTGTGATGGCTACAAGTTTACAGTCATCTGCAAACTTGGACAGCCATAAATCCTAAATAGCAGCTTTGACCTCCAAGAAGTAAATGCCAAAAAGCAGTCTGCCAAGAACAGAACTCTGGGATACACTGCTAGTGATAGGTCTTTTGAAGGAGGTAGACCAGCCCACCCTTATTTCCCAAGTTCTATTTGAGAACCAATTTACTATCCAACAAATTACAAAGGGATGAACATATAGCTGGGATAGTTTGTCTACAATACCCAAGTATGGGGTAGTGCTGAATGCAAGGTCTAGATATGGAGTGTGTGCTAGTTTGCCCTCTTTCATTGCTTCTCAAAGAAGTCAACCAGGTTAAGTAGGCAGGATCAGCGCTTGAAAACATTCAAATTGGCTTGAGGAGAGGTTGTAGGTTACCTACGTCCTTATTTATTAATTCCATAATGATCCTTTCCATAACCATACAGAGCTGGCTGGACTAGGTCTGTTGATGCCTCACCTTTGTGCAAGGAGATGACAGATGCTGTCCTCCAATAATCCAGCACAATGCCTGTTTGGTTTGCTGACACTGAATAGTTTCTGTAGGGCATCTGATAAATCCTGTTTCAGGCCATCCAGTTAGCAGCCCAGTATGTTATTTGACTGCCACAGAAACAGTGTTCTTAGCCTTGGATAGTGCCTCGAGGAATTGTTTAAGGGAAATTTGAGTGAGAGGTGTAGATGCAGGTAGGAGATTTGGGAATGTAAGTAGGGAGAGGGGGGTGAAGTTAGAGGTAAATTTATACACTAGTAGAGTGGCTATGTCCTCTAGGTCCAAGTATTTGATATAATTTACTATTAGCTCTGTGCAGTGCTGGATACTAGCACAGTTAGAGAAAGCTTTGTGGTTGTCTGGCTATTTTTACCTCATATCTGGATTCAGCTTCTTTGATCAGAGTCCAGAGTTCCTTGTTAAGTTTAGCAAGAGGTTTTTTTTTTTTTTTGCATCTTGATTGTTACATTTACTTTAATATGCAATGTGCTTTTTTAATTTATTTTGCTTTAGAACCTCTTTATATTTGAGTTCTATCATCGGACTTTATTTTTGAATTTTGGCATTGTATTTACTTCAGAGAGGGCAGGTGCCTCTGTGAAGATATTCACATGTACACAGAATTTGACAGTAAAGGATTCTGCATAAGCAATGGTGTAATTGAGTTGGAAGGGGATGTTGAATTTAGTCAGGTCATCACTCAGTGTCGGTAGATTATATTTAGCATAATCTCTGAATGTCAAAGTATTGGAGGATGTTTCTGGCTTCAGTCTTAACGTGAATGTGACTGATATGTGGTGCAATTTGACCAGGGAGGGAGTTAGAATTGGCAAGGAGCAGACCAAAGCTGGTTGGTGTGCAGACAAACTCATACAGACAGTATGCATTGATGAAGTCCAGAAATTTCTGGGCATACATATTAGAGGATGTATATCGGGTTCCCATTAAATCAGTGAACGCTTAACATAGCAAACGCTGTTTAATCGACCCTGTTTACTCAAAATGTCAAAATCCCGAAAGCACGGAACAGTGACTTTTTTTCCCAGGGAAAAAATCACTGGGCCGTTTTCGGGTCTTTGCCATTTCCTCCACTGTGATGTGATCTCGAAGTTGGTATATTTAAGTAGGGGAGTGTGGGTGGCACAGCCCCCCACTTTATTTTGTGTTTGGGTTTTTTTTTTTTTCTTAATGGATCAGCATTTTTTTTCCCTGCGGGAAAAAAAATCACTAATCTGTGTGTTCGGCATTTTGGTGTTTCGACACATTAGGGTCAATTATACAGCATTCGCTATTTTAAGTGCTCCATGTATATCTTTCCCAGTTAATGGAGGAGTAGTTGAAGTCCCCTAGGACAACAGCGTTTGTCTTAATGGTTAGGGACTCCATACTAGTTAGGTACGAGTTATGGGCTGTGGGGGACACAGAGGGGTCATATACACTGAAGAAGAGTCTTGTTAATGGTAAGTTGGACGTGGAGGAGTTCCAGATCATTACCTTGGCTAACTAGTCTGGAGGTGAAATTTGTTCACAAATATGGAGACACTGCACCTTTAGTGCTTCATCTTATGCAGTGGGCCTGAATGTGTGGCAGGTGTTGAAATCCTGCACTCAGGGTGCTATCAGTGGTCTTGCACCAGATCTCTGTGATGATGACTATATCCGTGTGTTCGGGGGTAAGAAGTGCTTGTTTGTTTTTTTTGTTTTTGTTTTGGGGGGGGGGTTGTTAAGGTTTCAAGCATTCAGCAGCAATGCTTTTATTTAGATTCTATTATTTAAATTTATTTAGACTCTGTTTTGTTGAGTTGGAAGCTTTTGAGGATTTACATTGCTTAAAAAGGGTACTGTGGGGATGGACAAGGTTTTAGCCAAAATATGGAACCCTTATGTGGACAAGTGCAGGCCATCCCTGGCAAAGCAGTTAAGACTCACTACCATATCCTCCCAAGCTGATATATACTGGATTCTTTTGAAAGGCACCAGAAGCTTAGACAGTTGAAGTCTGTGAACTTTTGTTTATATTGCAGAATCATTCTTGGTTAATATTGGTTAATATTATAATGCTGCTCAAGGCTAGGTTCATACCTGCCTCAAACACATACTCCAAGAACTCCATCATATCTCCCTTCGTATAGTCCAGGAAGGTACATATCAAGTCATTTACATCCATGTGTACTTTGACAGTGTTATATGTGTACTTGTAGTGCAAAGACTTGAGTGCCTGCATGATTTGATGAATCCTGGCATCTGATAACAACGGACCATGACCCTGTCCTTGTACATCCTGGTGAAAGGTGCATCAGTGTGTCTCACGATGGTGACAGCTATGACTAGGATGCTGCATTGTTTTGAGATTTGCCTTATGAGCTTCTGAACTGAGACACAATGACTCTTAAATGTATATTTGAAGCTGGATGTTCCCTGTGTTGTGTGTTTGTGAGGCTGCTTAGAGTAGTTGTTTCTTATGTTACATTTAGGAGGCCTTTGTAGTATAGGCAGGTTACTTTTAAGACCTCAGCATGTGTAAGTCTATGTGTTTGGTCTAATCTGTGTGTGATATGCTTAGTATGGTGTTGTGTGGTACTGACAACCTGCTTGTTATTTGTAGTATCTTCATGTGAGAGTTTTACCTCCAATACCATTAAATAACTGCATTCCTCACACCCTGAGTCATTTTAAGTAATAGGTGAGTGTTAATAAACATGAGATAATTGATAAATTGTCTCAGGATGCCCATTTCAGCCAAGCTGGCTATAGAGACAGTGTAAAAGTGCAAATTCATGGTTTCAGATGCTTACTAATGTGACCCGAAGGGGGTTAGTGCCTATGAGGATTGGAGTTAATTACTGTAGGTGCTATCAGTCTGGTATTGGAGATGGTGCTAGTCTCCAAACAGGATATATGCCACTAGGAATCAATGATCCTTAGTCCCTTCTCTCACCATAAGCAAAACAGTAGCAATAATCCCAAGCTGCTTCTTGAGATTTAGTATTAACACAGCTGTTACTGGGTTCAGTGCAAATGGTATAGTCTTCTCTTAGTAGATACCCTGGATAGAATCTACAGCAGCTGGATACAACAGACTGCCAAGCTGCACAAAGGCCCTGAAGAGGTTTTCTCCAAAACTGCAACCAGACCCTTCAGTGAAACCTGATGCACAATGCCCAATTTGAAACGGGCAGAAATTGATTCCCTGGTGTTCCTTATCTCACCAGAATCAAAACAATCGCACTAATCCCAAACTGGCTCCTATGAAGCAATTTTCCAACTTTCCAGTGATTTTTAATCTCCAGAAGACTATGAAATAATGTCCCTCTTCTTCTTCTCCTCTCACTTGGAACCAAACAGAATCACTAATCACAAGCTGATACCTGAGAAATAGGTCATAGGCATTCCAGTGATTGGTAGTGTTGCCCCATATGTTACAGATTTTAAAAGTAAGGTGGGAAAAAGGGATTAATATTTTGAATATTGCAGCATGCACTTAGTGAGTGGGGTGATATTAAACAAAGGTTAACTCAAGTTTTAAGAGGCTAAGATCAAGGCCTTCCCAGTCTGATCTTTCAGTGGCCAGTAGAATAAGCAGATAACATCAGACCAGGAGAAGCTTCAAAAGTCGCATTTACAGCAGAGATAGGCAGCTCAAAAGCCATTAAGTTTAAAAGCACAACAGGGACTGGGAGGGGAAAATCCCGTGCATTCACGCACCAACAATATTCTTACAGCACTTGCAGTTAAATAGGGCTGGTGATAAATAAGAAATCACATTTGTCGGGAAATCAAGATGGCAGCCATCCTATAGATACTTATCCCATAGCTCTGCTACATGCTTCAAAAATCATCAACATTTTGGGTTAGAGAGCGCTTTTTTGACAAAATAGGTCTAAATTTCAAATGATCTTAATTAATTTCTGCGGATTAAGTCTACAAGAATGGTATCTGACAACTAAATTAAGGAAGATTACCTTGGATTTCTCTGGGGCCCCTTTCCATGTCCTTCCTTTGCTGTCTGTTGGTGCTTGGCCTTCATTCTCTTATGTTTAAAATAACAGAGTAAAAACAAAGATGTTGAATGAACCTGATCATATGGATACCCAGACCAGCAAAACTAAATTCTCTGCAATAGCTTCTCCTGAAAAGGAGTCTTTATCTAAGAGACCCAGAAAAGGGAAACAGCTAGAATCCAGCAAAACACTCAGTAAAAGTAAGTCGGAACCTACAAAATTTGAAGACTTAAAACTAGCTCTCCATCCACTTCAGTTAGCTATACAGAATTTTTCTGATCAACTGAAAACCTTTGGAGACTCCATTAACCAAATTCTCACCAGAGTAGAAAAGACAGAGGGAAAAGTTTTTGACAATGAAACTAAAATTGAACAAATGCAAAAAGAAGCCAGTTCCAGTGATAAACTTACAGGAAATGCAACACAAAATCCTGGATCTGGAGGCTAGATCCAGATAAAATAATATCATCCTGAGAGGCATACCAGAACAAATTGACCAAAATAAATTTTCAGAAACAATTCTCTCGATATCTGGTCTCTTCCTGAAAAACTCTATGGACACCACTCAAATAATTATTGAAAGGGCTCACACAGCCTTCTGACACCCTTTGGATTCTGATAAACCAAGACTGGTATACACCAAGTTATTAAACTTTCAACATGTCAATAAACTACTCTTAGCAGCTAAAAACTATAAGTATGTCATCTGGAATGGGAATAAAATTTGCCTTTGTCATGACCTCCCATTACAAATTAAACAGGAAAGGCAAAAACTTGCTCCGTTCTGTGCTTGTCTTATCAAAAAACAAATTAAGTTCCAAATGAGATATCCTAACTTGCTGCCCTTCCAACATCATGGTACTAAATACTCTGCTTCTAATGTTAAAGACACTAAATCTATCTTTATAAATATTTTCAAAGAAACCCCTGAGATGGTCACAATTAAACGATGATCCTTACTTGAAACAAGCCATTATTTTTAAGCTAACCGGATGCCAGCATAAACAATGGTTTCCCTCTAGAAAGATAATGTTTGGATTCCTACCTTCCTGTTGGGCATGCTATGGACTGCCGAGTTGAGATTTTTCTCTTGGCCTCCATTGTTTGTTGTGTTTCTGTGTTCCTGCATAGCTTATAAGCTTTGAGTGGATCTGCGATCTTCCCTTGACACTTTGACCCTCCATCCCAGGGAGCTTATTGCTCTTAAAAGAATACAACACCATAATTCAGGCATAGGCACTTCAGATCTTGTCAGCTGTTATTTCTTTAATCTCAAGCTGCTGCATTTTTTTAAGAGGTTTCCAACCTCGGAAAAGTGAAACTTTTTCTAATTACAAGTCGGAGTAAGTATTTAGACTCTGCCAAACGCATTTCTTATAGACGTTCTTGATCATGTTTTTTATTTATTTTTTTTGCACTAGTGTCTACGAAACCTAAGAAAATTGCTCCAAAGCTATTTAAAATGCCTTGGCATGAACTAGCTTACTTTTTTGATGTTGAGATGTCTTCTCCAGACTGATTCCAGTGGCTCTTACCTAGTATTTGCAATCGCTGATGTTACAGTGTTGCTTTTTGTACATTGCTGGCTTACACCTGAGAGCTGTTTTACTCATACAATGCCTGCTATGGGGTTATAGTACAACATTAAAAAAGGTTGCAGTGCAATTTATTTGAAGTATCACTGGAATCCTTTTGTGATGGCTGTTAATTCTTTATTATTTGTATGGAGGTTTATGTTCAACATAATGTCTACCTGAAGTACACCATTAACCTATACCTGAAGTTCCATTGTTTGTTGACTGCCCCAGTGGCAAAACTTGTCTGTTGATTTGAGAACTGTACTCAAATCTATTTGTGCTCACATGGAGTTTATATATATATATATATATATATATATATATATATATATATATATATATGGATCTACTTCAGTAAAGTTATGGGAAAGAGTAGTGGAAGCTAGGTTAACAAGGGACATGATGATTACTGATCCGCAGTATGGTTTCATGCCGGGAAAGAGCACAACAGATGTGATGTTTGCTCTGAGAGTGTTGATGGAGAAGTACAGAGAATGTCAGAAGGAGTTGCATTGTGTTTTTGTAGACTTAGAGAAAGCATATGACAGGGTGCCTAGAGAGGAGTTGTGGTATTATATGAAGAAGTCAGGAGTGTCAGAGAAGTTTGTAAGAGTGGTACAGGATATGTACGAGGGTAGTGTGACAGTGGTGAGGTCTGCGGTGGGAGTGATGGATGCGTTTAAGGTGGGGTTACATCAAGGATCACCTCTGAGCCCTTTCTTATTTGCAATGGTGATGGACAGGTTGACAGACGAGATCAGACAGGAGTCCCCGTGGACTATGATGTTTGCAGATGACATTGTGATCTGTAGTGAGAGTAGGGAACAGGTGGAGGAGACCCTGGAGAGATGGAGATATGCTCTAGAGAGAAGAGGAATGAAGGTCAGCAGGACTAAGACAGAATATATGTGTGTGAATGAGAGGGAGGATAGAGGAAAGGTGAGGATGCAAGGAGTAGAGGTGGCGAAGGTGGATGAGTTTAAATATTTGGGTTCAATAGTTCAGAGTAACAGTGAGTGTGGAAGAGAGGTGAAGAAGAGAGTACAGGCAGGATGGAGATGGTGTTGAAGAGAGTTAGGAGTGATTCGTGATAGACGAGTACCTGTAAGGGTGAAAGGGAAGGTCTACAAGAGGGTAGTGAGACCAGCTATGTTATATGGGTTGGAGACATTGGCATTGACAAAAAGGCAGGAGTGTGAGTTGGATGTGGCAGAGCTAAAGATGTTAAGATTTGCACTGGGTGTGACGAGGGTGGGCAGGATTCGGAATAAGTATATTAGAGGGTCAGCCCAGGTTGGAAGGTTTGGAGACAAAGCCACAGAGGCAAGATTACATTGGTTTGGACATGTGCTGAGGAGGGATGCTGAGTATATTGGTAAAAAGATGCTAAGGATGAAGCTACCAGGTAAAAGGAAAAGAGGAAGGCCTAAAATAAGGTTTATGAATGTGGTGAGTGAGGACATGCAGGTGGTTGGTGTGACAGAGCAAGATGCAGAGGACAGGAAGAAATGGAAACAGGTGATCCGCTGTGGTGATCCCTAATGGGAACAGCCGAAAGAAGATGATGATGATGATGATGGATCTACTTCAGTAGATCGAACTTTTACTAGTTTGAACCACATATGGCCGAGACCATATGTTTGAACTCGTAAAAGTTCAAACACTGAATTAAAACCACATAAAACCAAAAAACACAAAACTAAACGTCTATAGCATACCCCCCACACCCCACTTACTTAAATATACCAACTCCAAGGTCGCACTTTATTGCGGAAATGGGAAATCTTCCCTTCCTGCTCTGTACGGAGATCTCCATTCAGTCAGATTGGACTTTTACAAGTTCGAACATATGGTTCTCAGCCATATGTGGTTCGAACTTATAAAACGTTCAATCTACTGAAGTGGACCTAGATATATATATATATATATATATATATATATATTGTTCAAGAATGTACAGAGACTCAAATGTGGTATAATAAGCTCTTGTTATATTCACTTTGGATAGAATAGAGTTACTGTTTCTTTCTCTGTGAACTGTAGGAACTCTATAAGACGCATTAATGACCACCAACCCAGCCACATGGCTTTTGCTCGCAATTTTTCCAACAAACTATAGCTAGTCTTTTATCAGGCATTCCTTCTCTCCTTTTCAACACAGATGTCAAATGTTTTTTGATGGATTAGTGAAAGTTCTCAACACATGACACCTGGTCAAATTAAGAAGTACAACATGCCGGAAGCTGAGTTTTGTTTCTTGCATTATGCTCTCGTATGCTTGTCAGAGTCTGTATGATACATGGCTTTATAGAAATTTTGACAAAGCTGCATTGTTCAGTTAGATTTAGTGAATCACAGACAATGTAATTGTCACTACGCAACATAGAAACATTTATCCTCTGAGTTGAGCCTTGTCAGCGCAATGTTATTTGGAATAGTTACTTATTTGTTTTTCTCTAAGTGACTTATCCATGTACTTGGAAAGTTCCAAATTTGATAAATCTATTTACTATCCTAGTTGTTTGAATAGATTCTTAGTTTATATGATATCTGTCGAACTCACTGAAAATTTAATATTGTTGGGTTTGATAAATACTCTGCTCTAATATGTTCTCCCACTTAAGTACCCTGTTATAGATAACTTACTATATTAACCTAAATTATACAGCACTTACTACTACCTTACTTAACAACCTTATCATTTTTATATTTATTCTCCTACTCTATACTTGCTTCATATATTGTTGAGTAAATTTATAATGTCTTGACAAACTTCATACATTTTACACTCTTTAAAGGGAATTATTAACCTTTTCACTTTAACAGTTACTAGATGATAACTTTCATATATCTACTTGTATGTATAACTCTCTACCTTATACTCTTTTACTTCTTTCTTAGAAGAGCTGAGGGATTAGTTGTTAGTGCGTTAGGAAAATTATCCTATTTATGCTGTGTATGATTAACTTTTTAGCTTTGGGATTTCACTTTATCAAGAACAAAGCTTATATTAGAGACATTCTGCTTCTTGAACTAATTAATGTCTCTCTCCTCAAAGCTCTAGTAGTTAATAGCCCATGCTCTTCCAGGCCAAGTGATTTTGTGATTAGGCACAGGGTTATCGCAGGAAGAGCTAGTTACCTTTGCCCACTTACTTTGTACTATTACATTTTCCTTTCCTTATCTTATACTTCTTTACCTTTGGTAATTACAGATACTATCTTGCTATGTGGACAATTAATTTGTGGAATGTTAAGGGATTGCAATTAGAAAAGAAAAGGAAACTTTTTCTTCACTTGGTCTTTAAGTCTAAAGTTAACATTATTTTAATACAAGAAACCCATATGTCCCCTGAGCAATGGAATCCTACTCTATAGCATCTTGTAAAAATAATCAAATAATTCTGGGGTTGCTATTATTATTAAAAAAAAACTTTCAAGAGGCTATTAAGCATTATGACACGGATCCTAAAGGGAAAATGGTGTTATATAACAACCAATTGTTCTCATCTTGATAAACCTATACTGTTGCTTAACCTATATGCCCACTGTATTAAACATAGACAAACATTTGACCACACCCTTACCCTTGATGTTATGATATCTCTTTCTAGCCTCTCTCTTACCCCCTATATATACTATGGCATTTGACGCTTCCAAAGACTTTGATAGGATTAATGTTGACTTTCAACTAGCAATCTTACCCCATTTCAGTATACCTCAGGCTATTAAAACCCTCTACTTCAATGCCCACACCTTTTTACAAATAAACAGTTATCCTCTAAAATTGATATTAAGATTGGGCTAGACAAGTTTACTTAATGTCCCATTACCTGTTTAACCTTCATATTGAACCTTTATTTTTGTTAATTACACAAAAAACTTTTCACCACATTCCTGTCCTTTATGGTACTAATATCCCTTTATCAGCCTACACCAATGACCTAAACCTTTTCTACTCTCTTCCCAACTCAGATCTTCAGAAAATCTTATCCTCTATAACTTTCTCAAAACTCTAATTATAAACTAGATCCAAGTAAATCATCAATCTTTCCTGTTAACTCTTTTTGTCAACTGCCTATTGATGCTCCATCTTCAGAAATCAAAATTAATCCCTATATTACTTAGGTGTATCTTTTTATCACGACACTATTCAATATTATCATAGTAACATTACAAGCCTTTTGTCTAACATTCAAAAGGACCTTAACAGATGGTTGAAACTCCAACTACCACTACTTGCTAAAATAGCCACAGTTAAAATGAACATCCTATGGAGACTTTTATGTCTTTAATGCCTCTAACATAACAATACATAATAGATTCTTTAAGTTTCTCCACTCCTTTCTTTCTAATTTCTTGTGGTCTCCCAAATCAATTAGAATTAGTTATAAAAAGCTGACCTACCCCAAAGAAAATGGGGTCTGGGATTACCGGATTTTAAATTATACTATGATATTATTAACTGTAACAGAGTGATAGCTATATCTGATTTTTCCGCTAAGTAATTGCACTGGTCTCCAGCCCGGGTAAAACTATTTTATAATTATATTAAATTATTTAACTTTAACCCTAAAGCTCTACCTTTCCTTCATGGGGAAAACTTGAACAAGATTAATATCCACATATCTCTAATAAAGCGCAAAATAACTATCTTACAAAAATCTTTAAATATTTATACTTATTTTCCGCTTTTAATACTTTACAACCAATCCACCTTAACCCTAATCTCAAATTAAACTAGAAAATTATTAATTTAGGCCAATACCCACTTCTCAAAGATAAATCTTCATCTGAAATTTTCCCTTTCAAACATGACTCTATCTCTGTTATGAGATTACAGATGAACCTTCCCAAACGTTATACAGCCATTATAAGACAAATTAAAGAACTTTGTCACTCTATCTTGGAGGAATCTACTTTGACTTCAAATTATATTTAAACCTGTAAAACCCTATGGCATGTTCTTTCGCTTAAAAAGAAAATGATTTCTAACTCTTATAAACTTATTCTTTCTATTAAAACTCAAAAAGATGTTATTCATTCGAAATACTGGCATGACCAAGATCCATCAATTTCATCTAGTCAAATTTCCCAATCTATTCAGTTATCTTCACAACTTATCCCCTTTAAAAAACTTAAGTATACCCAACTCATGTTATTGAACAATGCTTACCTTACTCCACGTATCTTAAATAAAATCTATCCCAATACTTCCCATTTATGCCTATACTGTCCTAACCATAAAGCTGACCTTATTCATATTTTTTGGAGTTCTAAATACTCCTACAAACTGTGGTGCTCCTTAAGGGTCCAACTGGAAAAAATGGGTTACGAGAAGTCAACCCTGTCTTGGAAGTTTACCGTATTACATACCTCGCCCCCCCCCCCAGGTTGTCTAAATTACAATTACATATCTTGATTTTACTTTTTATATTAATTAAATATTACATTACACTCAACTGAAAAGACAGGTCTTCACTATCTTGTGATGGATTCCAATGCTTAGCTATTAAATATTTATTAGCTCACAAATAATTTACAGCTTAAAACTATACTCTTACTTTATTAAATATTGGAATATATTGTTTGATCATATTTTATCCTAATGTTAAATATTTTATTCTTTCTTGGGTAAAGAATACATTTGTATATATTTGCTTGTAATTATCGTTTTATATCTTGTGTATTTTTATTGTTGTTGTAAAATCTGAATAAAGAGATTTACAAAAAAAAAGAAAGAAATACCATTTGTCAGCTCCTCCAACTAATTAGCAACATTTAATTCCTTTTCAGTCAATAAAATGGGAAATAAACATTTTATAACTGACCCTAGTCAAGAACTTTTAAAGCTCATAGAAATAAAAACAAAAAATGTTAAGGTAAATAAAATAACTTGTACTATAATACCAACAAAAATCAAAAATAGTGGCCATATAAAAACCTTAAAAGAAAAATCAAATCCAGTGTAGTCACACACCAACAGTAGTTTCACAGCACTTGCAGTTTAACTCTTTCACCTTTTCTTTATTTTTTTTTTCCATAAATTTCTTTTTTTTATAACAATGCATTTCTACCAGTGTTTCATATTCCTTCATCAAACTCCAATATTCTTCTTTCTTATTTTATTGCTTTTCTGTCTAAATATTTTTGGGGCTTCTCCAGTCCAACAAACTGTCCACTTATACTGCCATGGTCTCCTATAATTGTTTTTATTATTCTATTCTTCAATATTCACATAACCACCAGTCAGTCTTTTTAACACTTTCCTCATCTTAATTACCTTATAATTATTTTCAAACACTCCCAAAATACTGCAATGGTCAGCAAATCCTATAATATCCTTAGCATCTCTGGTTCTTTTTACTGTTTTTGAAAAAAGAAAAAAATGTCTGTCTCTGTTCTTACTATTCCTTCAAGATAAGCATGCCTTGCCTTATGCATAGGTGATCTAGGTGACTACCTAGGGCATCGTACTTTTAGGGGGACCATCCATTCCACTGAAGCTCTCCTCATTTGGTGGAGCACTCTGATTCTATCCTTAAAAATTGTCTGCTCCACGACTCCAATTTGACCTTAGACAGCTCCTGTTTCTGCTGTTTCATTCTGACTTGCAAGAGCTTGTCAAGGTCAAACAGGACCAATAGCAGACAGCATGTACAAGCCAAAGTCACAGTAGCAGTGTGGTAACTTTCAAAAACTTGCCAAATTAAGAGGATTCTTACACATCTGTTTTTGTAAATTGAAATTTGTCAAGCTGACAAATACTTCATGCTGCCACCCTGGACCACTTTTTGCATTTGCCATTCTGTCTTACTATGTCCATGGTTTTGCAGAATGTCCTTCATTTTGCCATATTCTTTTAGTCTGTTCAGTTTCTGGTGTTAAGTAGCTGCAGATGTTAAATAATAGACATTTCAGATTCAGAATTTGTATTCCTCAGAAAATTCACGCTATTACAAAAACCTTTTGTAAGATGCCTTTTTTTACACTTCTGGTACTGCTTTATGTGTCAATGGCAGGAAACAGGTGACAGAATATTTGTGCAGGGAAAGCTGTAGGAATGAGTCAGACCCACAACCACTAGAACTTATCTGGCTGAAAATGCATTTTCTGTACAGCACTACACACCATGACTGGGGATTTTTTAAAAGACTGTTGCTTAACATGGGAGTATCATCCTAAAAGTATTTACTGAATTGTTAATATTCAGGTGAATGTTTTTAGCATTTTCCTTATTGTACTCTACAGTGTTGGCATGATGAAGACAATGCAATGTTTGTGGATATAAGGTTCCAGGAATAGTACCAAATCCAGAAAGGAAGGTGATCAGGGCAGTCCAGACAGGGATAAATCATTTACATGGTAGGGATACTGAAATGACAACTGTATGGTAGTGAAAGAGGCACACTATTCCTTTCATTAAAAGCACAAAAACATTCTGACCTTTTATTTTTAATTGACCTAATTAGTAAGTCGAATGGTGGTTTAATACAGTGTTTAATAAAGAATTTATAAATATAATGTACCTGCATTACTTGCAAAGATTTTAGCTTTAAGTGCAGCAGATAAGGTCATCTAACAATGGCTTTAATTCTATATTTCTTTTAACTAAGTAATTACTGCATACCTGTAGTAAATATGCCTTTTGGCAAAGTTATTGCATATGCTGGTTGTGCTATGTAGCACTGTCATGCTACACAGCACATCACCCAGTTAGGACTCATGGGCATGTCATTACTCAGGACTCGCACCTAATATTAGGTAACTTACATAGCGTCAGGTGTGAGTCCTGAGTAAAAACATGCCCATGCTTGTCTCTTGGTAGGGTGTTACTCACTTAAGTGTTGTAATAGGAAAGTGAGAAGTTAATAGTTTGATCTTGCTCTTGCACTGAACAGTTTTATGTAAGAATTTTTGGGCACATCTTTCATCTGTCCCTGATTTTGCAGAATGTTCCTGATGTAGCTGTATATTTTTGCCATTTCCATTGTAAAATTTTTGATTTTCTAATCGATCATGGATTAGGATAGGTCAATAATGTCAGATGTTTTGTAACACTTATTGTTCAGAAAGTGCATGCTGATGCAAAACATGTTGTTCAGTTAAACTTTTAAGTGAATAAAAGTGATATTTAAAAATTGTCCTTGATTTGGGGACTTTGTAATGGACACACTGAATTGGAAACATGTATATATATTTATATTTCAGTGGAATTAGCCGGTCTTTTGGTAAACCACTTTACATCATTGGTACTCTTTTAGCACAAATGACCTGTCTTCTCAAAAGGTAGCTATTGTCTCTCTGTCTTTCTGTGAAGTCCAGCTGTTTAATTTAGTCTGTGTTTAAGGGAAAGGATGTAATGCTAGAATAGTAATGGGATTATTTGGTGATAACTACTGACTGACAGCCATCACCATCTTAGATGGATGCTTCAGCAGCTCTGATAATGGTGTTACTGATTACAAGGAAGGTGAGTACTTGGCTGTTTTGCACTGTATGGAAGTATGCATGTGTAACTTGTCACTGTGCAGTTAGGATACATTTCTGGTTCAGCAATGTAGTTTTGCATCTGTTGCACTACCGCATTCTTAATGTTATAGGTCATGCCTATCAAGAGAGCAACTTAAGGTATTATGCCCCTAACGTGACATTGCATGAATTTAGAACATTTTGAGAACAATGATTTTTTTGGACCCTGTGCTATTATTTTTGATGGCCTCCTGCATTGATTTTGGAAGCTGACAGGCTGAGAGATAAAGGTTGCTCTTTCTCCATTTATGTATTTATTTATTAGAGAAATGTTTCTTTGCTCTAAAAAATAAATAAAAATGTCCCTGCCAGAAGAAAATGTGCCTGTAGCACAGCGTTTGCTTCAGGGAGGCAATGCTCCAATTGACTTGACTTGGCATTCAAGTCACCTTACGTTAAACTTAAACTTTGCAAGTCAAGAGAGCATGGACCTAGCAGCATTCGAATGTAGGCATGACACTGTCTGTATAAGGTCTTTTTTTACAATGAGATATCAGGGACCTTCTGCAGAGTTCTGGACACAGAAGAATGAAACAGTGACTTAAGTGTTGTTATTATTTTTACAGTAACACTAGCAGTGATCAACCAGATATTTTTGGAAATATTTCTGGCTTTGTGATTTGTGTGGGCTATTAAGGTGAAAGGAATGAGTGTGATGAGATAAGTGCTATTATTATTTTTACAGTGATGTTGGCAGTGAACAACCATATATAGGTTTTTGACACGGGCTTAGTAATCGCCTCTGCTGTGTACCTCACCTAGTCATAGATGTACACTGAGAGTCACTGTTCTTGTGTAGTGAGAATGAGGATGATCATTATTTCTTTAACATTCCTCCCAAACCTCAGAGGTGACTATATCTCGGCCAAGTTGGGGACAGTGTGATTGTTGTTTCTTTAAATTTCTTCACAAATTTCAGAGGGGTGTATGGAGGGTCACTGTATCTATTTCAGGAGAACTGTACTGTCTAGAAGTAACAAGTTGGACACATTATTGTAATCATTTTTTTTTAAATTTTCCTCATAATCAAACATCCAATGCATAGAGTAAGTAAGCATGCTGTTTATATATATCTGACAGAAAATATATGTGCTGCTGTTTTTTTTTTTTTTTTTTTTTTTTTTTTTTTTACAGGAGGTGGCTGCCTTTTGAGGGTAGGGGGTTAGAAGACATGATGTATATAAATATGACAGCAGCAGCTTGAAATGTATGACTGTGGGCATTTGTGTGTTAATTGTAATCCCAATTTAACACTAGAGGGGGATACACAGAAAGTGACTACATTTTCCTAGATGTAATATATGTATCCTCACAGCATTTGTCTTGTCATTTCACTGTGAACTGGTGTCAGCTTTGTGCAATAAAACCTGGATACAGCTTATTTCTTCCTTAAAATAAAAAAAAAAATTGAATTTATTTTCTGTATGCATTTTTCTTCAGGCCATCACTGGATGGAAATCTTGAAAAAAGCTCTAAGATGTTCCTCAGGGCATTTATAACCTAATAACATCTGTGTGTATAGCAACCCCCAGCCCTTCAGCTTAATTTAGTTGTTATAGGTCAGTCTTGGTCAGTTATGGTATGTTGAAAAGATGCAGGAAAAAGCAATGTTCAATAATAAGACTGAATTTATGGTAAATAGATTGTTTAAAAAACTCTAAAATGCATCTCAGAGCATCCAGAAACCTCATGGTTTCAGGGGAGCTAGCAGCCCCAAGACCCTCGCCTTAATACACTTATTTCCCCCTGCAGTTATTGCAGTGTCTTGGACATTTATGATGTGTAGAAGGGATGCAGGAAAAAAACAAACTTGAGCAAAACTAAATTTCTTTCTTTGATCATGGTTTTTGTTCAGGCAAATGCTGGAAGAAAAGGTTGTTAAAAAACTTTAAAATGCAACTCAGAGCATCTAGAAATTTCATGGCTTCCCCCAGACTTAATAGAGTTATTTTCACTGCAGTCATTACACTGTAGTCTTGGTCAGTTAGGATATATTGAAAGGATGCAGGAAAACAAAAACAAAGGTTGAAGAGGAAGATCTAGCATTACAGTAAGTACATAATTTCCATTATCTCCTCTGTCTATCTTGACTTTTGGGACAAAAAAATACAGTTGTGTAAGTAAACGTACTGTAACAGTAGATGCTCGACTGATCACTGCTGCAGTAGCCTTAGCTGTATGTGTTATATCCTGCTAAGGATATAACAGACAGCTAGCTTCCAAAGCTTCATACCACCTTCCATGTGCCCAAACTGTTAGACTGCTCGAGCTGAGTAGACTAAAAGACAAGTTTGGGAGCAAAACCCTTCAGAGCTTTCCTGCCAACAGATAAAGGGTGGCTGAGTGCTGAAATGTCAAAGCTAGGAATGACAAAAAATATATATCCACACCCTGGCATAAAAATCACATCAAAAAACAAGGAAGATGGGGGGAGGGAGTGGCTACTGCAGCAGTGATTATTTGAAAATCTCCTGTTACGGTAGGTTTACTTAGACAAACCTATACTATATTGATCATATTGATCACACCTGCAGTAGCCTTATCTACATGGGTGGATTACCCTATGGGAGGTGGAAGGAAAAGTGTCCACAAGCCCCTGGAGAATGGTCCTAGCAAAGCCTAATCTGGACCTAGAGAAGGAATCAAGCTTACAGTGCTTTGTAAACATATGTACAGAGAACCAAGCAGCAGCTTCTAGAAGACTTCTAGAATCCAACCCTTTCCAAAAAAGCCATAAATGAAGTCAAGGCCATGGTAGAGAGGGCGTTGACCCTGCCTGGAATAATTTTGGTATAGTGAGTATAACAAAAGATAATAGCTTAGACAACCATTTGAAAATGCTTTGTATTGACACAGGTTGTCCCTTCTACTTGCCTTCACAAGAAATGAACAATTGACCCAAAGACCTTAAAAATGTAGTTTTTTCAAGATAGTACCTGATTTGCCTATGGACATCCAAGGTGTGCAGTATCCTTTCTCCCTCATTTTTAGATTAAGGAAAGAAAATGAGGAGATGGATAGTTTGGCTTAAAGTACATTTGGATACCACTTTGGGCATACAAAGTATTAGTTCTCAAAGAAACCCTGTCCCTATGAAAAATGGGATCGGGTTGACTCAACATAAAAGCTTGCAACTCAGATACCCTTCTTGCAGAAGCCAAAGCAATAAGTAAAATTGCTTTCTATGTTTAAGAACCTCAAGTCAGCCAGGTTAGCTGGCTCAAATGGAGCAAACAGCTTCTCTACCACAAAATGAAGATACAAACGAGGAGACCTCTTATGTAAACCCCTTTCAAAAAGGTTTTGAGATGAAAATACATTGAAAGAGGAGGATCCATGAGCAGACATTTTGAAATGGCTGATAAACCTTGACAGAGGAGTAAGAAAGGCCATAGGATAGTAACTCACACAAATGTTGTAAAACCAGAAAACAACTAGCCCTGAATGAGTGTAGTTATGTTGTTGGTATCGACTAGAAAACCTTTTTCATTTACTAATATATGATTTTTAGTAGCAGGCTTTCTTGCCTCCATTAGTACATGCTGCACATTCTCAGTAAACGGGTGCCTAAAGGGAACTGTCAGCCAGGCAGTCTACTGAACTTAATTCTTGTTAGGGGTGTATCAAACACCCTTGTTTTTGTGTGAGTAGATCCAGTCTGTGAGAAAGCTTGTGGCAATTGTCCCTAGCCATTTCTTAAAGAAGGGAGAACCACAGTTGCCTGGGCCAGAAGGGAGTCACCACAGTGATCTTGGGGGATTCCTTCTGAATTTTCAGTAGTACCCTGGATGTTAGTGGAAAGTGTGGAAAGTATAAAGGAACATTCCTTTCCAAGGAAAAGAAGAGAAAAAGAGTCAAATAGGTCTAATTGAGGAACTCCCCACAAATGGATCAAATCTAGTTTCCATTTGTGAGAGTCTGCCCTGGTACCACTCAGCTTGACCACCACACAGTTTTGCTCTGATAGAGTGTAAGATGCATGTAGAGTGAGATTATGGTATGAAGCTATATCCAAGCTAACATGGATAGTCTAAAAATGGTATATGACCTGCTTCCCAGGGAGGGGGTAAGGAGAGACCTGAATTTAAGGATATCTGTTGCCTTCACCAAATGATTTCTCTTCTGACACACCCCAGCATTGGAATTTGAAAAGATAAAAGCTGTTGGTGCTGGGACCAAAGAGATTTCAGACACCACTATATGTTTGTCATGTGGAGTCTTGTCAGGGGTATCATGGGAAATATAGATGCCATGAGACCCAAAATCTTGAGTGACCGAAGTCTGAGTTGAAAACTGTAGAAATAGATCTATACAAAGATCTAGTTTTTCCTGTGGAAGAAAAGCTCTTTGAGCAGAGGTGCCTAGTTGACATCCCAGAAACACAGTTCTGTGTGAAGGAGTCAAGAAAGACTTTTGAATGTTCTCTTGGAACCTCAGCTCGTGTAATAGGTGTCTACCTCAAGTGAGAGATTCCTGACACTTTGAGAAAGATTCTGCAAAGATAAGCAAGTTGTCTTAATATGAAAAAAAAATGTGAATACCCTGTAGCCTGCAATGAGCTATAACTGAAGCTGCACACTTTGTGAAACTTTTGTTGTAGTGGATAGTCAAAATGGTAAGGCAGAGAAATGAAGATGTGATCCAGACGTACAAAACCTTAAGAGACGTCTGAAATCTGGTTGAAAAGTGATGTGATGATGAGCATATTTTAAGTCTAGTGTTACCAGGAACCTTATAAGAGGAAGAAGAGGTACCAGGTTGTGAAGTGATAACATTTTGAATGTGGGCACTGTCATAAACAGATTTAGAAAGAAATATCCAGAAATGGTCGCCAGGCCAGGGTGGGAGGGGGTCACAAAATCTCTGGAATAGTCACTCAGACTTGTTGGACTGTCTTTGGTTTAGGGAGGTTTGAGGCTTCTTTTTGAAACCCCCTTGCCATTTCTTCTTAAACGTCTGTTTACCAGTATTTTGTTGAGACTGTTTATTCTGCTTTTTGCCAAAACTGGATGAGAAAGAAAATTTTGGAAAAGTAGGGCTGAAAAATCTTAGAGATTCCCTGGATCAGCTTGCCCTTTTCATCACACTTTTGATCACCTCTGCAACAGAGGTGCCAAATACTAAATCTCTATCCAAGGGTGAATTTAAAATCTCAGTTTTATCATCATCTGGGTGGTTCTGACAACGCAGTTATACAGACTTCCACAAAACAGTATCACTGGCCATAGCCCTGGAAGAACTATCAACAGAGTCATACATACACTAAACAATTAGTAGTGACCTGTGCAATAGAAGAAACTAAGTTTTGTAAAGCAGATATTTTTCTCAGAAGAAGAAACTGCAGATAAAACATTCCTCATACTTTCACAATTAGAACAAACTTTAATATATGACCCTGAAATTTCAAAATTTAAAAAATCAAAGTTGCAGACATATACACTTTTTTTCCCATAGCTGTCAATAATTTTCCCCATCCTTATGAGAAACAGTAGGATTGAAATTGACAAGGTGCTAACCAGCAGTGGGATGAAGAACTAGAGCTATAGCTGCTAGGTCAGGTTTGTGAATAATGTATAAATATTTAAAATACTGAGTAACTTTATACATTCTATTTACTTTTTAGGGACTATCGGGAACATTGCAGGCAGTAACACATATGCACTCTGAAAGCTGCCAAACTAGAAGAATGTGTGAAGGTTCTGGAAATTCCTTCTGTATCAACTTATAGTATTTTCTGATGGACTGAGAAACCTCAGTGTTCTCACACTGAAAACAGTGAAACATTCTAGCAATAGTCTCAGAGAAAGAGACCCCCCCCAAGGCAGAATCAGAAATTCAGCTCTCCTCCAAGTTTGAATCAGAAATAAGAGGAAACTACCCTATATGTGTCCCTGCATCTTCCTGTTCAGATTCAAAATCTTGAATCTCTCCAGGAAAACAAGTAACACTCTTTTTTTTTTCCAGAAACTACTTTATAAGAAAAATCAATAGCCTGAATTAAACCCTGAGCCAGACCCAATAAACTACTCTTATCCAAAGAAATTTGAGGACGGGTTGATACATGCTTGGTTTTTTTTGTTTCTTTTTGACAGGAATAATGGGGCCAACCATGTTACTAAAGGCAGCAGCAGCTTCCCCAGGGAAGGTTATAACATTCTGACACAACAGGGAAAACTTCCCTGTTCCCTCTCCCAGGACCAACATCAGTGGCTGTACCTTGCCCAATGAGGGGACCCCAACAGCCACAGAGGACGTGGCTAACGCCCAGTCCATAATGACTGTAGGTGCTAAACCAAAGGGATTTGGGGTAAAAGACGAGTTTTCTGAGGTATACCAAATGGCTACAGTAGGGTCACACATACAGTTGAGGCAAATTGCTTCGCTGCTGTCGTAGAAAAGGCTGTTTACTTTTTTTTTTTTTTTTTTTTTTTGTGGCTGGAGGAAGGACGACTGTGGGACCAATAGACTATTCCATGGTTAAGATGAAAATGGTGTCTCTTTCCCAGAGAAGACAAGCAGCAAATGCCGGTAAACACTACCAGTCTACAAAAATCATTTTTTTTTGACAGAAAACCACAGTAAAAAGCACTTTGTAACATTATGCCATCCCCCAAAAAAGTAAAATGAAGACAATTTCTACACAAAAAAAGTGTTTTCTGTTACTTTACACCGCTTTAAAATAGACAGGAAACCCAAGCACTCCTTTTAAAAGTATCTTACAGACTCATGACAGTCTATTAAAAGACAACATTCCTAGTTTTAAAGTAACTTTCCTGAAGAGGAACAGCAACAAAGGGAACTTGTCTCCAAGCAAAGGAACAGAACCATCCAACTGTTGATCCTTGAAGGCCTCAGAAGAGTGTAGTCTTCAGTGGCAGTAAAGATTGGGAGGGCTTCTCCCCAAACCTGTGTTTTAGTCAGCTCAACTTGAGCCGCCTAACAGGTTGGGTGCATGGACAGTGCCCTGAAGCTTTGGAAGCTGGCCGACTGTTTTATCCTTTCCAGGATATTACTCATATTAGCTAAGGCTACTGCAGCAGTGATCAGTATGTTTAACATCCCCAGCTACTTGTAATCCTGGATGGTATCATGACAGGATGTCCTTGATGATGGTGGAACCAAAGTAAGATCTGAATCTAGATATTATGTCTAGCTTGTAGTGCTTGATAAAGGTATGCACTGTTGACCATGTTGCTGCAACGCAAATATCATCAACTAAAGAATTTTTGAAGAATACCATAGAAGTTACTCTGGAACTTGTCACATATGCTTTATAGGGTCTTAGGCGGTTACTAGGCTAATGGCCATAGGTCCTTTACAAGCCTGGCCATGTAAAAACCCAAGTACCCTTATTGACCATATTTCGATGGTCGTTGTTAGCAGAGAGATTTTGTGATCAACACTGACAGCCCCTGTCCATGAGGGATATAGGTGCACTCACTGGGATGAATTTACAGTCTCCCATCCAGTTGTCAAGGTTGCACTTGAATAGGGTCATTGAGGAGCTCTGCTTCACATGGAGTGGGAGCCTGTTCCAAAGGAGCAGTAATCTCTGGGAAATATATCTGTTTCTCCATCATGTTCTGTTAATGTCACAGGCTAGGTTGAGATCTCTGGAGTGAGTTATTCTTGCCCCATTTGATTTGCGGATGTGCAGCAATTCCATCAGGGCAGGGTTCGAGACTGCTCTATGCTCCATGCACAGGTCACCTCTCAGCAGTCTGTATGATGCAGAGTACAGTGGCACAGCTTTCAGTCTTTCTATGCAAGTCAAGTTTTGGAGGCCCTGGATTCCCATGATAAGAAACCTTTGTGGTCTCTCCAGTTGCTGCTGGTGTTTGGTGAGAGACTTAACAGAAGGGAGCATTGTACTCAATTAGTGGTCTGATAAGGGTCGACTACAGTGGAGATATATATCCTCCCTGGTCTTGGATGCGATGCGCAATGTAGACTGCTTTTCTTACTACTGGGGACACATGGTGATCGAAATTTAGATTGCTATCAACCTGTCTTCCCAAGTCTTGCACCACTGAGTTTGACCTTAGAGCAGTGCTACCTATGTCATAATTAGCAGGGACTACTTCTTTGTCAAAGGGGATGATGAGGCATTTTTTTGTGTTAAGTTTTAGTCCGTACATTTGGAACCAAACATTTGTCTGTGTCAGCCCTTTCTGTAATATGTTAACATCATTGGGGGACTCTATGATTGTGCCCAGTTTACGGTCATCTGAAAACTTGATAAGCCACAAGCCATCTACCTTTGCCTGGACTTCAGAGAAATAGATTCCAAATAGTAAAGGGCCCAGCACAGATCCTTGCACCACCCCACTTGTAACTGGTCTGCTGGTGGAGGTGGACTCCCAGCTTTGACAGTGTGCAATCTGTTGGTGAGCCAGTTGGCTACACATCTAGTAATGTATGGGTTGCTCCCCAGCTGGGAAAGTTTCTGTATGATAACTGAATGGGGGACTGTGTCAAAAGCCTTAGCTAAATCTAGATAGGAGGAATTTACTGTTTTGCTGTCATCCAGGGCTTTGGTGACATTCTCAAAGAAGTCTACCAGGTTTAAAAAGCAAAATCTACCTTTGCCACAGCCAAAATGGGTAGGGTCAATAATTTGAAGGTTGCCTATGTCCTTGTGGATTTGATCCATGATGATTCTTTACATGGTCTTGCAGATCAGGCTAGTTAGGCTTATGGGTCGATAGCTCCCAGGAACAGCTGATGGACCCACTTTGTGCAAGGGGATTACTGTTAGTGTTTTCCACTCTGCTGGGATAAAGCCAGTTCTTAGGCTGCGGTTAAAGAGAGTGCTGTGAGGTTCTTCTTGGTCTTGTTTTAGATTGTTTAGTAAGCAGCCTGGGATGTTATCTGGTCCCATAGAGGCTGTATTTTTTGCCTTGGACAGTGCTTGTATGACCTGTTCTTTGAAGATACTTGATAGAGGACTGGTGTCAGGAATGCTTTGGGGTATGTCAGGTGAGGACGGGGGGGGGGGGGGGGTGAAGTTATTGTCAAATCTGTTGGCTAGCAGGTTGGCAATTTCCTCAGGTTCAGTGTGAGTGATACCATCCACTATATGTTTGTCACACAATTGGGCATTCCTTCTTAGGTTTCGGACATAGCTAAAGAATGCCTTATGATTGTCTTTAGCTAGGGGTGCTAATTTAGACTCGTAGCTAGCCTTAGAGGACTTGACAAGATATCTGATTTGTTTGTTCAAGATGTGGAGAGTATTCTACTTCTGTTGAGTTAGTTCCCTCCTGTTCTTAGATATCAGTTTCTTTATTTTGTTGTATAATGTATTTATACTTACAATCCATCAGGGTGGCTTGTTTTTGCAGAAAAATCTGGTTTTGTTCTTGTTAGGTACAGCTGAGTCAATGCATTTGTTTAAGTGGCTATATAGAGCAATTGTGTATTCGTCTGCATAGGAGACATTGTTGTCTATGTTGCCAGGGGCTTTGAAACTTTTTATACCATTGCTCAATAGACAGTAGTTTGCTTTGGAGAAATTTTTCATTTTTTTTTTTTACTCCTGTAGGGGTGTCAGGTTTGATCTTTACTTCAAAGGAGACAGATTTATGGTATGACCTTACCAGGGAGGGCAACACACAGGGGGTAGTGCAGGTGGTGAGCACTAAGTCCAGGACATTTGAGCCTCTTGTGGGGCTGTGGACCACTGTTCCAGGGCATTTGAATTAAAGTCCAGGAACCTCATAGCGATTGTGTTTTGTGCTTGTGCAAGTTGCTCAATCGATGGAAGGATAGTTGAAATCTCCCATAAGCAAGGTGTTTGGCTGTATGTTGAATGGCTCCAGCAAGTCCAGGTAGGTGGTATCCTTCTCCTGGTTCATGGTTAAGGACCTGTAGCTAGCGATGATGTGGAAGGGTATTTTTCCTGTAGTTAATTGGACCTGAAGTAGCTCAAGAAAGTTGTAGTGTTTCACCAGCCTCGAGGTGTATTTGGATTTAATGATGGTGGGTACACATCCACCTTTGGTTCTTTCATGCTTGTCTTGGGGTGTGAAAGTGTGAAAGGCATTGTAGCCTTGTATGGCCGGGATGCTCACAGCGGCCTTGAACCAAGTCTCTGTGACTGCACAAACATCAGAATCTTCCAAGTTGAGAAGTGCATCCAGGAGTGCAGTTTACTGTTTAAGCTCCTAGCATTATGCAGCATGACCTTGAGTTTGTCTTTAGTGGATTTCTTTACGTTACAAGACTGTTGTAGTTTACAGACTAGATATGTGTAATGCTGTTGTAGTTTACAGACTAGATATGCGTAATGCAGTCTGAAAGACATCTGGACAGAGTAGTTGGAACCCAGTCTGGCAGAGAAAGAGATAAAAGAGTTGGTCATCTTTACATATGTCTTTAGCATAGTGTACATAAAAATGAAGCTGACTGTGGGCATCCAAGGAGTGAAATCATAACTCTCCTTTATTAGAAGCAAAAAATACAGGAAGATTGATATGCTGATTCAAAGCTGATTCATGGGCAGCCGTAGGCAAAAAGGAGGGGGCAAGATCTTAGTAAAACTCTCTATAGAAAGATTTAAAGAGTAAATGGAAGAAATTTTCTTTATGGGCAGTACTTCAAAGACTATATCCCTTCTCATCTCCCCTACCTTTCAAAAATCAGATATGGGGTTTGATGGAGAGAAAGGTTATTCTGAAATCCTCCTGGAAAAGGGTATGTCAGCCAGGAATGAGAAGTTATGTACCTACCATAACGTTCCATGTTAGTTGTCTTCTCTCGCCTTCTTTCTTGCTGGATGGGTTCGGAGCCGATCCTCGGCTCCGACTCGGCCACTTACTAAAGCTCGAGAGCTAATTTTACCGGCTCGAGGCAACCCTATATCCCATGATGCAAGACGATGACTACCCAGATCTCGTTTGGTAGCTAAGGAAATTATGCAATATATTCCTCCAACTGGAGAGGAGGAGGAAGAGGTAATAATAATAACAATAATAATAATCCCCCGAAAAAGGTCAACCTGATCTAGTGACACTAGAAAGCTGATTAGTTGGAAAATTTGGATCAAGACTCTTAAGGGAAGAGGAACAATCTTCTCGGTCTGACCAGGCTAGGGGGATGGTGGGCGGGACGCAAGAAAGAAGGCGAGAGAAGACAACTAACATGGAACGTTATGGTAGGTACATAACTTCTCAATGTTAAGTTGTCAATCTCGCCTTCATTCTTGCTGGATGGGACCGCGTCCCTAGCACCTCTATCCTGGGTGGCTCAATGGAACAGACTCTTGAGAACGGTGGAACCAAAATTCGCTCGGTCTCTGGAGGCCAAGTCTAATTTGTAATGTGAAACAAAGGTATGAGGAGAGGCCCATGTGGCTGCTGCACAAATAGTGTCTATTGGAAGTCTAGCCTGAAAAGCTGTAGATGTAGCTAGAGCTCTGGTAGAATGGGCTTTTGGCCTAGAAATCAACTCTTTACCTCTGAGCTGATAAATGCAAGTAATCACAGAAGACAGCCATCTAGATAGAGTTACTTGGATACTGGAAGTCCTTTCCTGTTCTCTGCATAGGATAAAAACAGTTGATCAGATTTCCTAAAATGTTTGGTTCTGTCCAGATAATATCAGAGATGGCGGTGAACATCGAGATAATGTAGTTTTTGTTCCGCTCTATTAGAATAATTTGGGAAAAAAACTGGAAGATCAATAGATTGATTTAAGTTAGTCTGCGATGCCACTTTCGGTAAGAAAGACGGATTAGTCCTTAGAGAAACTCTGTCTTTGTGGAATATTAAGTAGGGAGGGCGAATGCAGAGGGCATGAAGCTCAGATACTCTCCTGGCAGAAGTAATGGTGACTAGAAAGAGTGTCTTCCAAGAAAGAAATTTCAATGAACAGGTAGCCGCAGGTTCGAAAGGGGGAAGAATCAAGGATGTTAAAATTAAATTTAGATCCCACTGTGGTGGGGGGTCTCTAATCGGAGGTTTAAGTAAAGTTTATGTGACATGATGTTGTGATCCAACAAGCCTATATGAAAATTTGAAATGGCTGCCAGCTGAACTTTTACTGTGGAGGAAGAAGATCCTGAATGAAAAATCTCAGCTAGGAAGTCCAAGACCGAATGAATCGGAGCAGTAAAGGGATCTATATTCCTAGCTTTTGCCCAGAAGGAAAAACGTTGCCATTTACTAGTGTAAATCCTTCTGGTGGAAGATTTAAGGGAAGCTACTATGATATCCCAGACGGGATTAGAAATCATAGGAAGCCTGACTAGGGATGGAAGCGGAGCAACCAAGCAGTGAGGTTGAGAGAAGGTATGGATTGGTGCAGCTGCCCCGACTGGTGGGTCAGAAGATCTGGAACCGGGTCCAGATGCCATGGCTGTACCAAAAGATAACGATGTAGAAACGGAAACCATATCTGTCGAGGCCAATAAGGGGCAATGAGAATCAACTTGGCTCTCAAGGCGGTTGCTTTCTGAATTACTTGTGGTATCAGAGGGAAAGCAGGAAAGGCATAAAGAAGTCCCCGGGGCCAATCTTGGATTAGAGCGTCTCTGGGGGGATGGCCTGGAAGGGGGAAGAGAGAAAAGAAGTCGGGGCATTTGCTGTTTTGAGGAGTAGCAAAAAGATCGCAGCAAGGAAGGCCTCACTTCTGAAAAATCTCTACCGTCACAGATTGTTTGAGAGACCACTCGTGAGGCATGAGACTAGCTCTGCTCAACCTGTCCGCTATGATGTTGGATTTCCCGGGGATATACATTGCTATCAGAAACCGCTGAGAAGAGATTGCCCACTGCCAAAGTCTGAGTGCCTCTCGACACAGTGGATAGGACTTGGTTCCGCCCTGCTTGTTGATATACCACACTACGAACATATTGTCCGTTTGGACTGCAATAGTTCCCAGGGGAAGAGAGTCGTGGAGGGCTTGCAACGTTAAAAGCACTGCTCTCCTCTCCAGGACATTTATGTGCAGGTGGCATTCGAAAGGTTGCCAAGTGCCATGGACCATCCTGCCATTGATAATGCCCCCCCCCCACCCGATCAGGGAGGCGTCTGATGTAACCGTGGCGACCGGGGCGGGAGGAACAAAGGGTCTGCCCTGATGGACTTGAGGAGACAATATCCACCAGGTCAGATGCCTTTTGCAAATTGGAGTTATTATGATCCTGTGACGCATGGGAAGTTGTTGAAAGGACCATTGGGCGAACAGCATCCATTGTAGGAGACGCATGTAAAAGCGGGCAAGGGGAAGAAGTGTTATAGTGGCCGCCATAAGACCCAATACTTTCAGAGCAAATCTGGCCTGAATTTTGTTGCTGAGAAGAATCACATGGACGTGTTTTTGAATGTCCAAGATTCTTTGGTCTGTTAACTTTGCTGAAAGTTGTACAGTGTCCAATTTGGCGCCTATAAAGGTAATAGATTGACAAGGCGACAAGGCAGATCTTTCGAAATTTATAGAAATCCCTAGCCCTCTGCAAATGTCAATGGTGTAATCTCTGGCTTGGAGAAGTTGATGCCTGGTGGTGGCAGTGAGGAGCCAGTCGTCCAGATATGGAAACACCTGGAATCCTTGACGTCTCAGGTGAGCCGTAACCGCTGCCATACATTTGGTGAACACTCTGGGGGCTGTAGTGAGTCCAAATGGCAGGGCTCTGAATTGGAAGTGACTGCCCCCAGCCAAAAGCGGAGAAACCTTCTGGAGTGCGTGTGAATTTTTATGTGATAGTATGCATCCTGAAGGTCCACCGAGCACATCCAATTGTCCTTGCCCAGAAAGGGTAGAATGGACTGAAGCGTGACCATCCGGAATCTTGTTTTCTTTACAAACTTGTTTAGTTTGCTGAGCTCTAATATTGGTCTCCAGTCCCCTGTCTTTTTTGGTACTTAAAAGAACCTTGAGTAGATTCCGGATCCTATTTGGTCTGCTGGGACTGGCTGGAAGGCTCTTTTTGCTAGCAGTTTTGATATCTCTGGTACTGCTAGTTCCCTTCGACCAGGTGGAACGTCTGGAAGGGTTCCCTTTTGCTGAACTGGGGTTTGAATAAAGGGAATTTTGTAACCCTCAGATATAATTGACTGTACCCATTTGTCTTGAGAAAGGGAAAGCCAGGCTGTTGGGTACAGCGATAATCTTCCCCCGACTGCCTCCGAAGGTGGACAATCGGGCAACATCTCAGGGATGCTGAAAGGGTTTGTCAGAGAGAGGCTCCCTGCTACCCTGATTCTGCGGACCCCCTCTGCCTCTAGGGCGGCATCTGTTGTTGTTACCCCCTCTGCCTCTGGAGGTAAACTGACCTCGTGCGTCAGGCGTGACTCCTTGAGATTTACGGAACCACATTTTATCTCCATTCTGACCTTTTGGGTAAGGTCTTGAAGGGGTGGAGAAACGGACTCCTACGGCAGAAAGAGTCTTGCCATCTTGTTTGCATCTAGTCAAGGTGTCTTTCACTTGAGGTCCGAACAAGGTCGAACCATCAAAGGGAGAGTTTGTGAAGGACGCCTTGAAGGGGTCTGCAAAATTACAAAGCCGCATCCAGGATTGACGCCTTAAAGCCACTCCTGTACCTGCGGCCCTACTCGCTCCATCGGCTGCATATGAAATGAGACGCATGGAGGAGCTAACAATAGAGTTTAGGATTCCTAGCTGTGAATTAATTTTATCCTGTGACCCAGCAGCTGACGGATCCTGTAAAACTTCTCCCAACTCTTTAAGAACATCTCTTTGAAGGCGGGTGAAGTGACACAAGTAGTTCAGCGATCGCATGGCAAAGCTCGCTGAAGAAAAAATCCGCTTGCCATAGCTATCCATAGTCCTGGAATCCTTGTTAGGAGGATGGACAGGTACTGAAGGATCAGCTAGTTCCTTCTTTGTGGCTGCAGCCACCACCATGGCATCAACCGGGACACCTTTTGTCAAATATTGCCTATCAGGTGGGGCCGTAATGAATTTAGGAGGCCTCCGAGGAATGGGTTCCACTGAATCCGGGGCCATCCACGCCTTCCGAGCCACCACGTCCATAAGAGGGTCGAAAGGCGGAGACACCCAGGAGGTGGAGGGTCGAGACCCGAATGTCTCCAGGTATACTGACTCGTCCTCGGAAGGAATAAGGGAAGGCCAGTTCCCCCTCTGCTTAAGGAGTTCAAGGATGTCTGAGAAAGAGACATCCTCAGAGGGGGACCTTGGGGATCCCTCCGACTCATCCTAGTCAGTATCGGATGTAATAGACTCAGGGGAGTCTAGATGTTTCCTCTTACATGTCCTCTTACGCGGAGGTTCACCTGACGGGTCAGGAGAAGCCTCGGAAGAGGAAGATATTCCCAATGGGGAAACCTGAGGCGTTGGATCTCTGGGTCCGGGAGCAAGAGAGTGGGAAGGAGACGTCAGCAGGCACTGTAGTGGGAGGAGCTGATGGAACTGACCACTGACTACACCCTGGGGCTAGTACACTCCTCATCACCTCGAAGGCTCCCACGTCAGAGAGGCCAGAAGGCTCCCGCTCCAAAGAGATAGGAACCCCAGGCCGCACCGACAGGGACGGCTCCGAGGCCGATGTTGGGGCTGAGCTCACCAGCGCCGAAGCTCCGAGAGGGAGAATGGGGTCGGACAAGGGTCCGATGCCACTCGCCCCCTCGGAGCCGACGAGAGAGACCAGATGCCCAGATCCCTCCAATGAAGGCCTCAAGGAGGAAATCGGAGCAGAGGACGATGGAGCCGAAGGGGGGGTGTTATCGGCTCCGAAGTCACAACAGTCACGGCTCCGAGCTCTGTAAGAGAGTCGAAGGAGGAATGTTAGGTGGATGTGTGATAGCTACCGTCTGTTGAGACGGGCTATGGAGCATTTGGGGCAATGCCTGAGATTTTAATAGTCTACTCACCACTCTCTCAAGGTTGTGGTCGGACAGCCTGGACGACCGAGAAGAACGGCTCCGATGGCTCCGCTCTGAGAGCAGGGGTGATCTCGGAGCCGAATGTATCGACTCCAATGAAGGGGATCTTGATCTCTTTTTTGAGATAGGTGGAGCCGAAGGAGCCGAGGATACGTCGGCTCCAGCCGGAGCCGACACTGAGTGCCCAGATTTAGCAGCATCGGCGCCGGATGGAGCCGATACTGTAACTTGTAACATAGAAGGATCGGCTCTGGCCGGAGCCGATCCCGACACAGAAGGCGAACCAGTAGCCGATGGCTTAGGACTTGAAGCTGAAGGCTTAACTGGTTTCAAGGGCTTCCCCGGAGCCGACTTAGTCGGGGAGCTCTCAGGCTTTAATAAGCCCCTCAGTATTAATTTATTTCTGCTCTCCTGCAGGACTCTTGGGTTGAAGGCATGACAGATAGTACAAGAGTCCTGCAGGTGCAGAGGTCCCAGGCAGTAAACACAAGAAGTGTGACCGTCTGTCAGAGACATCTTCTGACAGCACGAGTCACACTTCTTGAAGCCTGAGACCTTTGTGTCCTTCGACATAACAGTGTCGAGGAAACACTAAGTAACAAAAACACAGACACACACACAATAAACACCCAATCCAATAATAAAAAATTTAAACAGGGATACAAACACACTCAAACACCACACAGAATCCCTGACAGAAAATTAGGAAAGGGGGAGGCTTAAGGCGTAACTTAGGGGAAGGGATAAAAAACTAGAAAAATTGGGAACACTAACGGGAATAGGGTTAAATTAATTGTTAAGAGTTTACACAACAACAATAGTGACTAAAACTAAAGGAATGAGACTAAAAGTCTGAATTCTGAAAAAACTTACCAGGAGCCGGTAAAAAAAGCATCTCGCAAGCGAAAGCGGCAAACGAGATCTGGGTAGTCATCGCCTTGCATCATGGGATATAGGGTAGCCTCGAGCCGGTAAAATTAGCTCTCGAGCTTTAGTAAGTGGCCGAGTCGGAGCCGAGGCTCAGCTCCGAACCCATCCAGCAAGAATGAAGGCGAGATTGACAACTTAACATCAAAGTTTTCCAGGAGTGGAATTTTAAACTGCAAGAACAGGCAGGCTAAAACGGAGCTTCAGTAAAAGCCCCTAACATGAAATTCAGAATGCATAGTGGAGTGGTCTTTAGTGGGAGATCTTGGGAGAACAATTCACGTTTAGAAGGACTTTGCAAACTTTCTGAGAAGCTAAGGAAATAGCATTGAATTGCTGGTGGACATTAGGTGTAGTTGTAATTTGATAACAGAGTAATGAGAGCCAGAGTCAATCAAGGTTGCTAGAAAATTAAATACAGAAGATAGGGGAACTGAGAGGGGGTACAGTCCTTGACGTACTGTCCACAAAGAAAACTTCTTCCATTTACTCTTTTAAATGCTTCTGGTTGGGTCTTTTTGGGAGGCTGAGAGGATCTGAATGACCCTTGAAGAAAAGAGAATTATTGGCTATCCTCAGAACTGGACAAACCATGTGGTTAGTTTCAGAGATAATGTCCATCTGAGGCTTTCCAACTGTGTGAGACAACTCATCCAGAAGGGGACCCAGCAGCCAAGGCTGCTTCATGAGGTGAGGCTATGACATGGGGCACTAAATTTGCCTAGGACAAAGGGAGAAATGAGGATACCTGAGGCTTTGCACAGAGTCCTTTCTGCAAGAACTCTGTTGAGTGAGGAAGAGGAGGTAAGGTATAAATGAGTCTAGGTGGCCAAGGATGGAGCAGAACATCTGGTCCTATCCCTGTGAAGGGATGACAGCAAAGTAGCTGCTGCATTTTGTATTAGTCAGAGGTGTAGAGAGTTGCAGCAAAGCTGGTACCAGGTGCTAAAAAAATATCTGTGCTGCTGCAAAAGCTGGGTTTGTTCTCTAGGATGTTGGGCCAACCTAGAATGTATGTTGTGATTAGAAAATGCTGGGAAGACATCACCCTCATGGTCTCTTGGCAGAGCAGGTATGATCAGATTCCCCCCGCTTGTTGAGGTGTTGCCCATGTGGGTCAAGATCACACCCCTGGGAAAGAAGCCCTGTAAGACTTGCAGTGCTAGGAAGATGGAAGTTGTCTCCAGGACACTTGATGTGAAAATCAGCCTCTTGTTCAAAACACATCCCCTTGAACTGTTCTTTTGTCAAAATGTACTCTCATTTCAGAGAGGAGGCATCCATAGTGACTGAAGCAGATGGAAGGGGTAATGTGAATAGCCGTCCTGTTGGTACTGATGCTGACTGTATCCACAACAACAGAGGTTATCTGCAGACTTACGAAAAATGTATGGGAAGATTGAGAGGTTATAGTCAATGAGACCACTGGGCACTCAAGACCCATTGGAGTATTTTCATGTGATATCTGGCATGAGGTTCAAGAGTACTTGTGGCTGCCATCATGCCTAATGCCTGTAGGAACAGAGAAACTGGAGGTGAAATCACCTGAAAGAGGTTAGAAATAAAGGCTAAGAAGTACAAAAGTCTCTTGTTTGGAAGTCTTGCAATTTTTAAGCTTATGCCCAGATGGCATCCAGTGAACTCTAGACCTTGAGTTCCAGTTTGATCTTTTAAAAATTTACAAAGATCCCCATGGACAGATACAAGTAAGGCAAATAGTTTCTTGCATAGAAAAGGGATTCCCTTATTGTGACAATAATGATTCTAAGTGAAAAGGCAGTCAACCCTCATCTACCTCTAGAGTGGAGCAGTCAGGCAAGTACTCAGGGACATTGAGGAAGGGCCCCTGAAGCCCTAAATCTGCAAACCCTCTCTGCCTGTGGGATCGCATCCACTAAAGGGTCCCCCTCTGCTACCAGTGCCAAATGTCAGAAAAGGAGTCAAAAGGGAGACATTGCGATTTTTTCGCAAGTGTGCTTGGTACCCTTCTGGATCCTGGAAAAGGACATCTAAGGAGTCTCAAAGTGAACACCAAGAGCAGATAAAATCCTTTCTTCCTGTTCACTTTTCTTCAACTTCTCTTTAAGTTTGATACCAAATAATGCTGTCCCATCATAAGGGCTATTTGCAAAAGTTGCCTTAAAGTTGTCTGCAAAAATCACAGAGACACAGCCAGGTATGTTGTAGCATACCAATGCCAGAGCGCACTATTCTAACTACTCTGTCCACCATGTTGTGATTCAGCCTCATGGGGATAATAGCTAACTGTAACTCAGATTGCTTCCTGGTGTCTGGGATGGGAGGTCTTTGCAGAGAGTCAAGTGCTAGCTCTACCAGTTCTGTCTAGAACCTTATCGTATGGGTAATGTAATTTAAGGCCCAAAGGAGAAGCGTTCCCAAGATGGATATAGGCATGCTTTCTCATTTGGTCCATCTTCCTAGATTCCTTATTTGGAGGATGGACCATAAGTCTTTCCTCAGTACATTTCCTTGGAGGCTGATGCCACAATAGTAGAATCTTCAAAAGGGCCCTTGCTGAAATACAGTCTATCCTTGGCCTGGTTTAAGATATTGTTAGGCTTACAGGATATTGATTCAACATCAGGCTCCCACCATTTCATCTCCTCAACCAGACTGATCATTCTATCAGTAGGAGGGACCACCTAGGAAGTAGAGGGGATAAACCTAAATGCCTCAAATAACACTTCCATATTCAGGGAAGGTGAGGAGAGGTTAGTGTGCCAAGTACCCCTCTGATGCATTGATTCCAAAAATTTACCAAATCTGGAGTCATGAGGAGAGGACTGGGGAACCTCCACTTTATCAACCTCAGTTTCTAGAGTAGTAGATTATGTAGGGAATCTATGCATCACCTCTTACATGTACACTTTCTTGGAGCTTGGAGGGAGAGTCTTTCAAAAGACCCAGAAGTGTCTTGGGCTGTTTGCTAAAAGAGGAGTTTGTGGCTCCCAGTGCTGCTCTGCCCTTTGGGCTGATAATGAATACTCAAGGATTGAGACAGACTACTGTCCAAGGGATGAGCTGGAACTGAGGGTCCATGCTTTTTCTGCATTTAGGGATGAGTGATAATCCTCTCAAAAAACTTGAACACTGACACGGAACCTTACAGTCCCAAGGACACCCTCCTCAATGAAGAGAAGGCAGATGGCTCATACAAGGGATTCCTCAACACCAATGGGCTGGCCTGCACCAGTAGCAAGACTGGTGCCAATACCTCAAGCACTGAACTCCATGAAACAGAGAACAGCATCAAACATGGGTCCGACAACTCAACATTGAGAGTGCACTACAGAGACACACTTAGTCCCAAAAGGATTGACATTGAGTGTGACAGATGCAACTTTGAGACCAATGGATAGAATCCAACCAGTGCTGAGGGAGGATGTATGGGAACTGTCATCACCTCTGTAAGGCCTGTGTCAGGGAAAGAACAGAAGTGACTAGAGTCTGTGCCAACTTGATCCACCCTGGAAGTAGAGGGGAATGGGATGGCACCCATGTCTACTTGTGCCTTGACAAAGGCTCTTATAATTTGATCCCAGTCAATGTCAGCTACACTCCTAAAAGACTTGGTAGATCTGAATGAGAAAACAGACAATGGCTGGGAGCTGAGAAACTTCAAAAAATATCCTCTTTCAGGATGAGTAACTGGAGGTTTCCCTCCTTCAGGACCTACTAGAAATCATTATGGGGTCACATCAGGTTTGCACCAGAACTGAGTGCTTAGGTGCAAATGACTGTGAGTGGATCAGAGCTGAGGCCTCATGGGAGGGGAAAGACTTTGGTACTGTGGGGGATAAAGTTAAAAGAGAAGCCTTTGCTTTCTTTTTCTCTTCTGTTTCTCTCTTTCTTGTTCTTATTTTCTTTTTCTTTGCCTTGCCATTTTCTTGTCATCTGACCTGCTCCCAGAGTCAGAGGGGAGAAGGTCCTTTAATATTGACTTATTTTGGTGCTTGAGTAGGGAATGAGTTTCAAAGGCCTTGCAGATGTCACACAAGGCTTAGAAGTGTTGCTTGCCCAGGTGCATGACACACAAGTCACATGTGTCCTGGGATGGAATGTTGTGCCTTCATTTGGCACACTTTTTAAAATCTGAAACTTCTTCTATACTAATAAATAATAATAATAATAATAATATGTATATAATATAATATATATATATATATATATATATATATGTATATATATATATATGTATATATATATATGTATATATATGTATATATATATATATATATGTATATATATATATATATATGTATATATATATATATATGTATATATATATATATATATATATATAGTCAGTACAGCAAAGCACTACAATCAATACAGTATCAACAGGTAACACATCAAGGCAAATATGGAAAATTCCACTGTTTATTTATTCTTGCTTTGCTGTCAAGATACGCCAATAGCCTCTTTTCAGTGGACTACTGAAATTGTATTCATACTGACCAGGGGACATTTGGCCAAGGGACAGGGAACTGCACTTACTCTGTTTGGTAAGTGCCAACAATGATACCCTATCAACAACTTCCATACTACAATAGATAGGATTAGGTCTTGGCCTAATCAGGAGTGAGGGAGTTAAAAGATTTATTTATTTTTTTGTGGTGCAAAATAGTTAAAAGGAAAGACAAACTAAAGAATAATGGAATTCTGACTAAAGTCAGTAAACAAGACCAAGAATTAAACTTATCGAAAGCTTTTTTGAAAAGAGTTGAAGGGACCATGTTTGTAACAGAAGGCAGCAAATAAAATCTGAGAGGTTGAAGAGACAGATGCATTATGTGAGAAGGGAGTCACTTGAACACAGTGGCATGAGCGGAAGTGATTGGAGAGCTTGCTGTATCATATCCTCCATGAAGGCAGCTTATCCAATAGTTGTGGTGGATGGAGGAGATAATGTAAGATTCATTGTTAAACCACAGATATCCAACTTTTTCATCCATTTGTTACACATTTATCTAGTATGTCTCTTACCCCACATTGATCACACCTATTAATTGGACAGTTTGTAATCAAATATACCAAACTACTACTTCTTCAAAAAAGCTTTCAGTTGCCCCAGTAGTGTATTTGCCCTGTCTTTCCATTTAGAAAGCATAAACTTGGTGCATGGCATTTAACATATTCTTTAACGTGCTTCACACTATCCAAGCCACAATCCCCTTTCATCAAAAGCTTTGAAATACTACTCACAGTTCAACAGTTTTCATTTAAATAAAGTACCATGCCAGTGTACTTAATATCATCTGTCTGAAATTGCATCCACAGATTTTTTTATCCAAATAGTTTTATCTGTTAAAAAAAAATTCTACAGCCTGGTTCATGTTCAGAGTCCTATAGCCTGTAAGCCAACTTAAGTGTTTCAAAAGAAATGTCGGCACAGTTCTATGCAAAGCAATGTATCAGCAAATGTATGTCTTTTATATTAAACTTTAGACTCTTTACCACAGTATCCCAAGGCATGTACATGTTCACAGCTGCTCCTTCTCTCAACTTTATTCACATTAGATGGCACATTTTCTGTACAAGTACAATATTTTTTTCATTTTTGGACCACCGGTTCAAATGCTATTAGCAATCCCATAGTATCCCCATTACTCTCCTTGGTACTGCACACAAAAACATCATCATGTTTTTCTATGGAAATGGAATTTTCCCTGGGTTTGTGAAGCATATGTGTTGTATGTCTTGCATTTGTAAAACAGGAACTGCTGAACTATGTCCAGTTTGGTTATCTGCCACCTAAGGAAGCTTTATTTCAGTGATTTTTAACTCCATGACACTTTTCTCTCAGCTACTGGTTCTCTTTCAGAAAACACTGCTCTTGATATTTTATCATCCAGCCTACCACTAGACAATGGTCTGCCTTCTAAAAGCCTTTGGGATGGCGTAACAATCCTATCGGAGTATGTTACTCCACATCTGATTCCAAAAGTTTAGCCTCTACTAGTCTGTAATCAGTGTATGTTAAGGGAGACTGGCAGAGCCCAATTCCTGATAGCAAAGAAGAAACATGCTTGCCTCACAGAATTAATTTGGCTATGTACATTGGTGAGGCTTCCCAATATATGAGGCCAAATCACTGGCAAAGTCCACTGAAATGAATGAGCTTCTTAGCAAGGCAGAATTTTCATTTATATGTGGAGCTAGGTACTGCACACAGTAACCAGTAGGAAGCTGAACTGCTTGCAGTACCTAATTCTATTTACAAGTAAAGCTGTTCTGCAGGCATTGAGAGCTGGGAGTAGGGCCTGCTTGGGAACTGCTTGTATGGTAGTGGGTTGTGTGAGCTGTCCCCTTTGGTCAGACTCAGCAACCACACAGAGTTTATGGGAAGCTTCAGCTGTACTTTTAGACAAGATAATGCGGATTATTAATGTAGAATGCTTCTGAATCATGTTATTTTTTTCTGAACATAGTACACCTACATTCAATTCAGTACTTTGGTGTTGTGAGGTACTGAATTAGGCAGGTTGATTTTTCTGTTCAGACTAGTGAGAGTAGGATTGTGGAAGCTGTGTGCTCTTGTTATTCCCAATGTGTTGGAATTCTTTCAGCTGTTTTAACTACAATTTATAATGCAAGTCAGTTACATGAACAATAGACCACAGGCCTAGAAGGACTAAGCTGATCAGTGAAATATAAGTAAATGTCAAAGGAAAAAATAAACTTCAAAATGATCAATACACGGAAGGTTCAGGTTAAGGTACTTTAATCTTGCAGCAAGGAGACAAAAATGTGCTAATACAGAGTTTGTCTAACTTGACTCAGGAAGTGAGATTGTCTTTATACTTTTCTTACAAGGTGTTGCCTACTAAGCTGACGTAATAAATCACAAGTTCTTTCAATATTGTTTCTCAGCAGCTGTTTGTCCATGATTTTCTGATGGTATATCAAGTTTACAAAAAAAACTTCCTGAGAAAAACAAGGTGGCCTTGACAACCACCGGTCAGATACAACTTTTGCTATGCAATGTTACCATTCAAAATACTATGGCTAATTCGAGCACAAAGCAAGTACAGATCACAGTTCATTTCTTCAAGCAGTCTTTTGCCTGATGTATCTCTTCTTTTCCGCAGCTGTGCATGTTCTCATAACACGAACAGGGCTGATTGTTCATAGTCAATCACATTATAGAAAACAGTATTGTTCTATTCATTCACTATTCATTCATTTTCCTAACCTAGCAGATAATCACCTGCTTCCCAGTACATTTCCAAAAGGCATAAACATGAATTTTGCTGTGCTAGCAAATACTAGGTCAGAGAGCATCTTGCAATTTCAGAAAGCATACTGCAGTTTGAAAAGCATCTTATAATCTCATACAAAATTAAGCTGCACATAAAATAGAATGAAATGTGTTAACCCTTTTAGCTTCTAATAAGCACTAAACATATATATTAATACATATTTTTCTAACAGTAAATAAATAAATAAAAATGTTTAAGTAACAGCAGTAAAAATTTGTTTTCAAATGGCAGCAGCCCAGGCGAGAATTCAACAGGGTTACTAGAAACCAGGAAATAAATTCCCCCTTCCAAATCCCTGATTCAGAGGGGAGTTAAGATCCACCAATGCTGATACTTAAAGAATGGATAAGACATGTTGAGAAATGGAAGGCATACTTCATGACTGTAATGGCCAGGGTGTCCAACCCTTATAAATCTCAGACAAGCCTAAGAACATACAATGTAAGCCTCTGGGTGTGCCAGAAGCCCCCAAGGTCCACAAGAAATCAGCTTGTGAATGCTTAGTATGTGTCCCACTCCAATCTGCCATAGGCAATATAACTTGCCTACCATTGGAGAAGACTGTGAAGAATGAGGGTGCCTGCAGTTTTCTTCAATGGAAGTACATCTGAAGGCTTGAGACAATCTCCTTGCCATAGGATAATTGAAGGACAAACATTACTACAAGTGATCTGGCATGTCTCTAAAGGAAGTGCTATCAGGGAAGTTTGAGAACTCTGTGTCCAGGGGACTTATCCTGACTGAGAGCAAATACTGCTCCCTCAAATTTCAATAGTCATCCTCCTCTGAGGGGATCTCATGTTCTCCTTGTCCTCCAAGAAACTGTTCACTGTGGTCATCACCAAAGTTTAGCGGCAAGTATGCAAACGAGGTATGTAGGGCTTTCAGATGGCAAATACTCACAAGCTGTTTGGTTAGCAGTGTCATACAGTGAGGAAGGAAATGTACTGAGCTTGACTGCAGGCATCCAGAAGAGGTCCCAAAGTTCAGAGTCATGTAGCTATGACTCTTACTCCTTCAGGAATTAAAGTAGCATCTGCTTTATCATGACTGAGCTATGTACAGCTTCACCCCCCATCTCACCTTACTCATGTGTGCTAACCCTAAACATAAGCCTAAACCTAATCCTGCCCCTAACCTCAGCCTGATGCATTACTTTACCAAAAACCCTTTCACTAAGACTGTCACTAATACAGCACATGCACACCACCACATTCATACACAGTTCAAACTATCACTTAACCTAAGCTCTAACCCTAAATCCTATATATCCACAGAAACACTACAAAACACCTTGTTTGGATGTGGCTGGTGTGCGTCATATTTCAAGCCAGTGCTGTTCATTTGCAATGCACTGTTATGGCACCTCATGTGTATAATGTTTATTCCTAGGCAGTTGAGTAGATCAAAAGACAAAGCTCTGCCTTTGCATATTAATTGGTAATAGCAGTATGGTTTCTAGGGTGTACCAGCGCATATTAATTGGTAACATTGAGTGAGATTACAAGCCATACCAGTGGTGGAGATATTGTAAACTGGATTTATACGGCCTACAAAATGTTTCTGTTACAGAAAGGTGTATGCACACTTAAGTCACAAGATACAAGCTGAGAGGTATACATTGTACAGCAGCTACTTAATTATTTATTCATAGCAGTTAGGATGCAGGCAAAATGAGCAGAAAGGGACTGGTACATGTTGGCCTGATCAAAGGTACTTGATAGTTGCCTTGTGCATAGTTGAAGTTCAGTCAACTGAACATGTAGTTATGCAACACACAGAAAAAGGACAATTCAACATGTTCCAGACAATTTCAAAATGCAGTCTGAAATGCAGAAACTAGAGCTGGTGATGAAACAAAGCAACTAACAGAATAAACATCTAAGAGGAAAAGGAAGCAGAGTGGCCAGAGTTGTAGCAAAAATAACCAGCTTTTGCACAAGAGTAGCAAAATCTTCATCAGATGTGTGTGAGAAATAGGAGTGGAAATCTAGCCCTGGATGCAATAGTCAGTACTAAATTGTTTTCTCGGTGTAAGAAAAGTTGTAATTTTGATACTTTGATTTGGGCATTTCAGCATGTGCAGTTAGCATCAAATAAGCAGGAATGGGTGGGGTTTTTAATCCCTTTGCTCTTGGGTAGGGCATTGCATGCTGTCAGTACACTAAGTGATAACTAACCTGATTATTTAAAAGTTAAGCATGTTCTTTGTCAAAATTATAAATTAATACCCGAAGCTTAGAAAAGAAGTTTAGATAATATAGGAAAAAAGCAAAAGGCAGTGTCAGGAGATTTCAGACTTGAATATTTATTTTATTCTGTGGAGAATGGCTACCAAATTCCTACTTTTTATATGTTGAGAGAACCTAGGATGGGAAAACAATCACTCACTACTTTTCCTGAGGATATAAGAATCTGACTGGCAGACCAGAATTGCACTACTACTGAAGAGATGGCCTAAACAATAGGACACAACTGCACAAGAAGGATTTACTTAACACTGAGCATGGATATAAGAGGAACATTTGGGCAATCTAAACCACTGCATCAAGTTTCACAGGCAAATCGGAAGCTGCTAATTTTGGTAAATGGGTATGTCTTAGGGTTACATTTTACAGTGTAATCAAGTGGGGCATGTAGAGTTAATATGTCCACAGTGACAAGGTAGAGAAAGTACGGTTGTGTAAGTACCTTACCATAAGTTAGAATGATCACTGCTACAGAAGCCTAAGCTGTATGGATTATATCCTGCAAGGATATAACAAACAGCCAGCCAGTTTCCAGGGCATTATGTCGCCTTTCTTGTGCCCAAATCATTAGTCAACTTGAGCTGAGCTGACTAAAAAAACAGGTTTAGGTGCCAAGCCGTTCAGAGCATTCATGCCAGCAGAGAGATGGAGGTTGAGCCTTGAAAGGGCAATGTTAGAAACAACAAAAAATAAAAGTCCACACTCTGGCAAAAACAACACACCAAGAAACAAAGGGGATAGAGGGAGGGAGTGTCTCTGCAGCAGCGGTCATTTGAACATCTACTGTTATGGTAGGTTTACTTACATAACTGTATGATGTTAATCATACTGATCACTGCTGCAGTAGCCTTAGCTATAGGGGTAGATTAAACTAGCTAACTACATTTGGGAGGTGGAAGAAGAAGAGTCCAGGAGCACCTAAAGAATGGTCCTAGGAAAGCCATCTAGACCTAGAGAAGGAATCAAGCTTATGGTGCTCAGTAAAAGTTCATACAGGAGACCAAGTTGTTCCTTCTAGAATATTTCTAGAATTCAGCCCTTTCTAAAGTGCAAAAGATGAAGCCAAAGCCCTGATGGAGTGGGCCTTTACACTGAATGGAATAGTTTTGTTGTGGTGAGTATAACAAAAGATAATAGCCTTAGACAACCATTTGAAAATAGTCTGCTCTGACAGAGGTTGCCACTTCTTCTTACCTTCACAAGGAATGAACAATTGATCTGAAGTTCTGAAAGATTTAGTTATGTCAAGATAGTACCTGAGTTGTCTGTGGACATCCAAGGTATGGAGTATCTTTTCGCCTTCATTTTAAGGTTCAGGAAAGAAAATGGGGAGATAAATAGTTTGGTTTACAGTAAACCTGGATACTATGAAGGATTACTTCTCAAAGAAACCCTGTCCCTGTGAAAAATGAGGCAGGGTTGACTCACCATAAAAGCTTGCAACTCAGATACCCTTCTTGCTAAGGTCAGCGCAATCAGTAAAATTGTTTTACATGTTAAGAACCTCAAGTCAGCCAGGTTAGCAGTTTCAGACTGAACAAGTGTTGGCTTCTCTAATATAAAATTCAGATCCAAAGGAGGGGCCACTGGTTTTCTTGCAGGCCTCTTATGCAAAATCCATTTCAAAACATTTTAACAAGAGAATGCATCATAACAGGAGGATCCATGGGCAGACATGCTGAAGTAGACAGTAAATGAACCATTATGGAGTAGTAAGAAAGGCCATAGTATAGTAGCTCTCGCAAATATTGTAAACCCATAGAACAACTAGCCCTGAATGGGTGCTGGTTATGTTGTTTGCACCAGCGAGAAAACCTTTTTCCATTTGCTAATGTATGATTTTCTAGTAGCAGTCTTTCTTGCCTCCATTAGTACCTGTCGCATGTCCTCGGTAAACAGGTGCCTAATGGGAATTAATTCCCTTTCATCCAGGCAGTCAGCTGAAGCTGATGGGGTTAGGGTGCATTAAACACCATTGATCCTGCATGAGTAGAATCAGTCTTTGAGGAAGCTTGTGGCAATTGCCCCTGGCCATTCCTAAAAGATGGGAGGAATGAAAGTTATGTACTTAACATAACAATAGATCTGTGTTATCTTCTTTTCGTCTGGTTCAACAGGTGGGTTGTCTGATCTAATTGGATCCGACCTCGATGCCTTATACCAAAGCTTTGGATCTGAGAGTTCTGACTCCTCCCCCACCCACAGTTCCCCTTTCCTTCTTGAATTACCTCAGAATGAGTTTGCAGACTGACTGAATGATGTCACACTATGTAGAAAAAGAACAAGGAAGAAAATACAATAACACCATATAGTGTAAGCGTTACAAAAGAATCATTCAGGGACCAAAGGAGGCCTGCTCGATCCCTAGAAGTAAACAATGACAATTTGGTAGGGGGAAGGAGGGAGGGAAGTTGAACCATATGAAAAGAAGACACATATATCTATTGTTATGGTAAGTACATAATTTCCATATCTAATGTCTTTTTTCATCTGTTTGAACATGCGGGACAGATTCCCAAGCTACCATTCAGGGACCTGGGTGGCCTCAAGGAAGGATATTCCTAAGTTTGGCAGAGCTGAACGATGCACAAATTCTGGTCTGCACATCTAATTTGTACTGAAACACACAGGTATATATTGAATACCAAGCTCCTGCTGCACATATGTCACTGACAGGCATTATTTTTGCAAATGCTGTTGAATTTGCCATTGCTGTGGCAGAATGTGCCTTAGGCTTTGATTGTAAAGACATACCTCGTAAATTACAGAAAAATGAAATGCAGTCCACTAACCATTTTGAGAGGATTATCTTCTACACTGGTTGTCCCAGCTTTTTCTTGGAGAAGGATATAGACAGTTAATCTGATTTTCTGATAATCTTAGTGCAATGAAGATAGAGCCTGAGTTGTCTATGTAAATCTAAGGTGTGTAAAAAGAAGTTATGTCCTTACCATAACGTTCCATGTGGAGTGTTCATCTCGCCTTGGTTATTACACATGGGTTCGGAGCCGATCCTCGGCTCCGTGCCGGCCGACTGCAAGCTCTGCATCGAGAAGAAGCTCGAGGACATCTAATACCCACAATCCCCCTCTGCCTTTACCTCAGATCTAGTTTGCAAGCAAACCAGACATAAAGCACGCACACATGCCAAACTATACACATAAAAGTACATATATACAAACATACCAAGGGTATGATAGTAACACTAATACTGCAACAGCAGAAGAAGAATACTCCAGACCAGGCACCAAATCGAACGTTCTTCCTAAGGGTGGGAAGGGTGGGAGTGTAATAACCAAGGCGAGATGAACACTCCACATGGAACGTTATGGTAAGGACATAACTTCTTTATGTGAGAGTGTTCAATCTCGCCTTTGTTCTTACACATGGGTAGCATCCCTAGCTCCATGATCCTGAGGAACTCAAGGGAGAACGTTCTTGAGCACAGTGGAACCAAAGGTTGCCCTATCCCTAGAAACCCTGTCCACTTTGTAATGAGAGATAAATGTATGTGGTTTAGCCCAAGTAGCAGCCGCACAAATAGTGTCTAGTGGTAGCGAGCTGCGTGAGCCAAAGATGTAGAAACTGATCTGGTGGAATGTCCTTTGGGTTTTGCTGATAATGTTTGATCAGAGGTGTCATAAACATATGTGATACAGTCAGTTAGCCATTTAGAAAGAGTTTGTTTCGTAACTGCAAGACCTTTTCTGCTGTCAGCAAAGGCTAGAAATAGTTGATCAGATTTCCTGTGATCTTTTGTTCTATCCAAATAAAATCTGAGTTGTCTATGGACGTCCAGTTTGTGCAACATATACTCCAATTTATTAGAGTGGTTCTTAAAGAAGGTGGGTAATTCAATGGACTGATTAATATTACTAGAAGAACAAACTTTGGGGAGAAAGGATGGATTAGTGCGTAGGGATACTCTGTCAGAATGAAATATTAAATAAGGATGTTTGACAGAAAGGGCCTGAAGCTCAGACACTCGTCTAGCAGATGTAATGGCCACTAGAAATAAAGTTTTCCATGACAAAAATTTTCAATGTGCAACTTGAGGCTGGTTCAAAGGGTGGCAACATCAATTTAGAGAGCAACAGGTTCAAATTCCATGGTGATGTAGGACTTCTGACTGGTGGTCTGATATGAAAAGAACCTTTTAAAAAGGCTTTACAAAGTCTGTGAGCCATAATAGGCGCACCACATTCCTCTACATGATAGTTAGAAATGGCAGCTAACTGTACTCTTAAAGTAGCCGGACAAGCTCCTTCATGAAATAGTTCAGTCAAGAACTCTAAAACCTTGTTTAGCGGAGCTATAACAGGGTCCAAATGATGTGACTCTGCCCAAAAGACAAAACGTTTCCACTTACTGGTGTAAGTCTTTGTAGTGGAAACTTTATGAGAAGCTACTAAAATATCCTGAACCGCCGATGTAAGGGGAACCGACCTGGCTAGAAAGGGAAGCGGAGCAGCCAAGCTGCTAGATGGAGAGATTCTAGAGATGGGTGAGGAACTCCTGACGAGTGAGTCAGTAGATCTGGCTCTGGGTCCAGCATCCAAGGTCCCGAATGCGGTGATGTAATAGAAAGGGGAACCAAATTTGGCGAGGCCAGAGCAGACAATGAGAATAATAGTCCTCTGAAGGTTGTTGGCTTTCTGTAGAAACTTTGCAATCAGGGAAATGGAGGAAAAGCATATAGGAGACCGGGGCCAATCGTGCACCAGCGTCCCTGGGGACTTCCCTGGAGGGTAATAGGGCAAAGTAGCTCCTGCATTTGGCGTTCATTGGAGACGCAAACAGATCGCAGGTAGGCTGGCCCCATTTGCGAAAAATCCTTCTCGCAACTGACTGTTTGAGGGACCACTCGTGAGGCAATAGTATTGCCCTGCTCAGCCTGTCGGCTATGACGTTGGATGACCCCGGGATGTGCGTTGCGATCAGAAAGCGACCGGTGGACTCTGCCCATTGCCAAATTCTCATGGCCTCTCTGCATAGTTGGTAAGACTTGGTTCCCCCTTGCTTGTTTATGTACCAGACTACGGACATGTTGTCTGTCTGAACTGCAATGGTCCTTGGAGGAAGAAGGGGAGCAAAGTGTTGCAACGCCAAAACACTGCCCTCAACTCCAGAACATTGATATGCAGATTGTACTCCAGATTGGTCCATTCGCCTTGGACTGTCTGTCCCTGAAAGATGCCCCCCCACCCTGTCAGGGAAGCGTCCGTGGTTATAAATTAAGCTGACGGTGCGGGTAGCACAAATGGTCTTCCGCTGGATAGGTTGCAAGTCTGTAACCACCACATTAGGTGTGATTTGCATGTTTTCGTTATCAATATTTCGTGAGTCAGTGGAAGTTGTTGGAATGACCATTGTGCAAACAGAAGCCATTGTAGCACTCTCATGTGCAGTCTTCCCAATGGTATCGCAATAAGAGAAGCTGCCATGAGACCCAAGACTTTCAGAACAATTTTTGCCGGTGACTTTCTGGATGATAGCAGCAGGGAAATGTTGATTTGAAGTGCTACTATTCTTTCTGTAGGAAGTTTTAGAACTAAATGGTGCGTATCTAATTCCGCTCCTATGAATAAGATATGTTGTGATGGCTGTAGCAAGGATTATTCGAAATTTACTGAAATTCCAAGGTGTGTACAAAGTTGTAGGGTGTAATCCCTGGCTTGTATCAGTTGACGCCTGGTGGTGGCAGACAGGAGCCAGTCGTCCAGATACGGAAACACCTGGAATCCTAGGCGCCTCAGATGAGACGCTACCACTGCCATGCATTTGGTGAAGACCCTGGGGGCTGTAGTCAGACCAAAGGGCAGGGCTCGAAACTGATAGTGACTGGCTCCCAGCCGGAAGCGCAAATGATCCCTGGACGCCCTGGCCATTTTGATGTGGTAGTATGCGTCCTTCAGATCTATCGAGCACATCCAGTCGTCCTTCCGTAAGAATGGAAGGATCGATTGAAGCGTGACCATTCGAACTTTTCCTTCTTGACAAAGGTGTTGAGATGGCTTAGGTCCAGAATCGGCCTCCAGTCCCCTGTTTTCTTTGGAACTAAAAAGAACCTTGAGTAAGTTCGAATCCTATTTGGTCCGCTGGGACTGGTTGGATGACTCTTTTTCCTAGCAGCTTTGAAATTTCTGTAGCTGCTGGATCTCGCAGATTGGGTGGTACATCTGGGAGTTTTCTCTTTGGAATGGGTGTGGATAGAAATGGGATTTTGTAACCTCTGGTAACAACGCTTTTTACCCAATTGTCTGAAGAAAGGTTTTGCCAGGCCTGAGGGTATAAAGCTAAGCGACCCCCGACTGCCTCCAGAGCAGGACAGTCGGGCCTCCTCTCAGGAGTGCTGAAAAGGTTTGCCAGGGAGGTTATCCCTGTCACCTTGGTTTTGCGGACCCCTCTGCCGCCAGGCGGCGTCTTCCACCTCTGCCCCCTCTGCCTCTAGAGGGGCATCACCCTGTGTGTTTTGGAAAGATCCTTGGGGTTTTGAAACCACATTTTCCCACCACGTTGCCCTTTGGGGTACGGTCTGGAAGGGTGGAAAAAGCGGACTCCGACAGCAGACAGAGTCTTTCCCTCCTGCTCACACCGGGTAAGGGTCTCCTTTACTTTAGGGCCAAAAGTGTGGCTCCATCAAATGGGGCGTTAGTAAAGGAAGACTTGAAGGCTTCCGCAAACGAACATAAGCGCATCCAGGATTGCCTGCGAAGAGCAATCGCTGAAGCCGCTGCCCTACTCGATCCTTCGGCTGCGTAGGATATCAGCCTCATGGGCGAGTTTACAATGGATGTAAGGGTGTTGAGATGTGCTGTAACTTTCTCTGAAACAGCAGCATCTGTAGTACCCTGGAGGGTATCTCCCAACTCTTTGACTAGATCCCTCTGTAAACGTGTAAAATGAGTCAAATAGTTCAGGAGCATAGAAAGCCGCTGAACAGAAAATGCGCTTCCCGTATCTGTCCATGGTCCTAGAATCTTTGTTAGGCGGATGGACAGATGAGGAAGACTCCGACATCTCCTTTTTCGTGGCCGCTGCCACCACCATGGCGTCTACTGGAACTCCTTTGGTGAGGTAAGCCTTGTCCTGTGGTGCCGTAATGTACTTATTTGGCTTCCTAGGGACTGGTTCCACCGTGTCAGGTGTCTCCCACGCCCTTCGGGCAATCAACTCCATTAACTCATCGAAGGCGGAGTGACCCAGGAGGAGGAAGAGGCGAGCACCAAATGCCTTCAGCAAAACTGACTCATCCTCAGAAGGGGGGAGGGATTGCCAGTCACCTCTCTGTTTTAGGATCTCCAAGATGTCAGAAAAAGAGACAACTTCTGAAGGTGACTTAGGGGACCCTTCTGACTCATCTAAGTCAGTATCAGATGTCAAGGATTCTTGTGGAGAATCCAAGTGTCTCCTCTTACACAATCTTTTCCTCGGGACTTCTTCGTGGGGAGCATCCGAAGAAGCCTCCGAGGAAGAGGGGGCACCCTCCAGGGGTGGCTGAGACACTGGTGCCCGACGCTTGGATGTGGCCGTGGGTGCAGAGGAGGATAACGGTCCTTTGTGGGGAGGAGAAGCTGTTCCTGCTGATGTGGTTGTCTGGGTAGACAACACCTTCCTCATGAGGTCGAAGGCCCCGGGTCCCGAGTCGAGGTATCTCCGGTTCGAAGAAATGGGAAGAATCCCGAAACAGGAACCGAAGGCACCGACCCGAGGACGGAACCGAGTCGATCCGCGCCGAGGCTCCGAGAGGAGCGTCGGAACGAAACATCGGTCCGACTCGGTCCCGGAACCAAGGATGGATCTTGCCCGAGACTCCAGTACCGGATCGGATGGAGTCGAGGTGAACGGTGCCGACCGAGAAAAAGACGGTTCTGGCACCGAGGGCTCCACAATCATCAGTTCAGCTTCTTCCGGCTCCGAAGACTGGACAGGTCTTGGAGGAGGAACAGATGGAGATAGTGGCAGGCCTTCAAGTCTCGACATCAACTGAGAGGAGACCGAGATAAGCTTGGATAGGGCCGTATGCTCCATCAATTTCTGCACCACACGGTCCACATCGGTGTCGGAAAGGGGCCTGGAAGAGCAGTGAAGGGATCGAAGACGGAGCCGACCTCAACAGAGTCGGTGGAGGGAGCTCCGTCACCGGTTCCAAGACTCGAGGCTCGGAAACTGCCAACAGTTGAACACTCGGCCCCGAAGTCTGTGGAACCGGTGATCTAACTTTACCCGAAGAGCTCGGAGCCGATGACTTGGGCTCCGACGTCTTCGATTCCCTCGAGGATTTGGATGCCTGGTCTGAAGTATCCAGAGCCTCCTGGAAAGAGGGTTTCAACAAACCTCTGTCCATCAGTTTCCTGCGCCTATCTGTCATGACCCTCCCACTAAAAGAGTGACAAATAGAACAGTCCTCTTGTAAGTGGAGAGGGCCAAGGCAGTAGACACAGGAACTGTGGTTGTCTGTGACCGACATCTTTTGGCCACACTGGCAACGTTTGAATCCAGATTTCATTTTCTCAGACATAATGAAGTAAGAGAAAAAAGTCAAGTCCAGTAATAGTCAATCCAGAGAAAGAAAGGGTCAAATCCGGTAGATATGTCAGTCCGTTTGTCAAAAGTAGGGGTGGTAGGCCCCGAAAAACTCTATACCAGTTATATAGTTAAACTAAGTTAACGGTACCGAGAATTTCTCTCTCTACACACACACCATACACTAACTACAATAACTAGTGTTCTTAAACAAGTTCTCTTGAAAATTTAACAAAAAGAAAGTTAAATCTTATCTGAAAACCCTCGAGCTAGCCTCCAGCGATGCGAATGCAGCAGCGGCAAACTAGATCTGAGGTAAAGGCAGAGGGGGATTGTGGGTATTAGATGTCCTCGAGCTTCTTCTCGATGCAGAGCTTGCAGTCGGCCGGCACGGAGCCGAGGATCGGCTCCGAACCCATGTGTAAGAACAAAGGCGAGATTGAACACTCTCACATTGTATGTTCCCCTTTATTGGTAAAATGTGGAGAGAAAACTGGTATATCAATCTTTTGGTTCAAGTTAGATTCTGAAGCTACTTTAGGAAGAAAGGAAATGTTTTCTCAATGACACACTCTCTTTAAGAAAGGTAAGGAAGAGAGATTTGCACAGGATTGCCTATAGTTCTGATACATGTTTTGCAGATGTAATGGCAACCAGAAAAATAGTCTTCCATGAAAGAAACTTCATAAAGATGCTGCTGGTTCATAAGGTTTTTGGGTTAGAGACTGGAGTAAGATGGTAACATTGCAGGGAGGGACACAAACTGGGGGTCTCAATAAAAATGTCCTTTAAGGAAGGCTTTGCTCACTCTGTGTGAAAGTCTAAAATGGCTGCTAATTGCACTTTAATTGTAGAGTAACTTGATATAGCCATGAATTGCTCTGAAAGGTCCAGCCTCTTTGAAGAGGGACAGATGGAAAAATGCTTTCATTTGCTCTTGTAAGTCTTTTTGGCTGCGTTTCTTTGAGAGGAAGATCTGATATGGACTACAGCGTAAGAAAGCCCCGCATCTCTGGCAACTGACAGAATTGGAGAAACCATGCTGTTAGCTTTAGGGTCTTGAGATCTAGTAGAGGTAACCCAGGTGGGTGAGTGAGGAGATCCAGAAATGGATCCAGAACCCATGGTGGATGAACTAGGTAAAGCAAACGAAAGGGAAATAATACCTGCCAAGGCCAGAAGGAGCAATGAGGATTACTCTGGTCTTGCACACCATAGCTTTCTGAATATACTTAATGATGAGGGGAACTGGTGGAAAGGCATAAAGGAGACCTGAGGACCAAGGATGGACTACAGCATCTCTCAGCAACTGTCCCTGTGGAGGGATGAGGGCAAAGTAATTCTGCACTTGTACTTTGGGTATGAAGTAAATAGGTTGTAGCAAGGTTGGCCCCAGCAGCTGGAAATCTCCATTGCTGCTGTTCTGCTGAGATAGCATTCATGAGGAAATTATAGTTCTGCTTAGTTTATGTGCTAGGATGTTGGACATCTCAGATATGTAGATTGCTACAAGAAAGCGGTTTGAAAGACATCGCCCACTGCCACACTCTCATGGCTTCTTGGCAAAGAGGGTACGATCAGGTTCCACCCTATATGTTGTACCAAACCACTGACATATTGTCTGAGTGTATTGCAGTCACATCCTTGTGTAGATTGTCCTGAAATGCCATGCTTGCAACATAAGGAGGACAGCTCTTAACACCAACAGATTGATGTGAAATTTGGCCTCTATCGAAGACAAAGTTCCCTGGACTGTCTTCCCTTCAAAATGCCCCACTCCCATTCCACCCGAGAAGGGAAGCGTGTGTGGTCACTGCAGCTCTAGGTAACAGAGGAAGAGGTGTCTGTCCTACTGTGTTACTGAGTCAGGCGAAATCCACCACGGAATGTCGTCACTGCAGACCTGCATGAGGCATACTCTGTAGTGAAGGGAATGTAGTTTTTGTGACCACTGTACAGCTAGTGTCCACTGTAGAACTTTCATGTGATATGTGGCTAAAGGAACCATCGCTATAGGGGAAGCCATTAGACCTTGGAGGCACAAGACAAGTTGAGGCTGAGGTCCTGGATGTTTTGTCACCTGGAGAGCTATGGATCTGATTGATTTAACTCAAGCTAAGGGAAGTTTTTCTATCTGATGTATAGTGTCTATCTGGCAAGCTATGAATTCTTGGTATTGAGTAGGAGATAGCTTGCTCTTGTTGGTGTTTATAGAAATGCTCAGATGAGTTGTTAGTTGTAACAGGAATAACTGATGTCTCAGAAGTAGATCCCCAGAGGTAGCATTTAGAAGACAGTTGTCTAGCTATGGGAATACTTGGATCTTCTGTAGCCTGAGACAGGCTGTCAGAGCTGCCGTTTTGTTGGTGAGACTGAATGGCAGCACTTTGAAGTGATAGTGATTGGCTCCCAGCCAGAACCAAAGCAATCTCCTGGATTCCCACTAGATCTTGATATGATGGTAGGCATGCTAGAGATTGATAGAGCGCATCCAATAGTCCTTCATCAGAAGAGGTAGAATGGATTGTACTGTGACCATCCGGAACTTTGTTTTACAATTGATTCAGATTGCTGAAATTTCGTAGTGGTCTGAGGTCCCTTGCCTTTTTTGGAACTAAAACTAATGTTGAATTGACTCCGTATCCTAGTTGGCCTTAGGCAACCGGCTGGACGACTGTTTTGTCCAGCAAGCTCAAAACTTCTGCTGCTGAAAATTCCAACTGATTGGATGGACTACTGTGAGTCTTTTCTTTCATCTGTGGAGATTCTACAAAGGGTATTGGATAACCTCTGGCAACGATCCATAGCAACCAAGAATAGGAAGTTATATTTTGCCAGACCTGAGGATGTAAGGAGAGGCACCCCCTGACTGCTCCAGATTGCAGCAGTCAGGCAAGTATTCAGGGATGCTGCTGCTAACATTTCTCTGTGAAAGATCCACGGAAACTTTGTTTTTTCTGATTGCCTCTGCCCCATGGGCAATGTCCCATGGAATTGCCTCTGCCTCTGTGAGGCCTATCCCCAGGAGTATCCTGGTGAAAACATTGAGATTTTTTGAACCACATTTTATTTCTCCTCTTTTGATTCCTAAAGAAGGATCTCAGAGTGTTGAAAAATGGATTCCAGTAGCAGACAAATTCTTACCACCCTGATGACTCCTGGTAAGCATATCCTTGACTTTCGGTCCAAATAAAGTAGAGCCATCTTAGGGAGTATTTGTAAAAGATGTCTAAAAGCTTTTGGCCAAGTAGCAGAGCCATATCCAAGCATGACATCGCAAAGTAATACCAGTGCCAGCTGCTCAGGCTGTGCCATCTGCTGCATTAGATAAGTCTCATGGCAACATTTAATGATGACTATAGGGAAGACAACTGGGTATCCACAGATTTCTGGATATTTGATGGTAAGTTATCCACAAGGGAATTTGAAGCTCCTTGATCAAATCCCTCTGGAAATGTATCAGATGTGCCATGTAGTTAAGTTCTCAAAGAGAGAAAGTAGCTGAAGCATAAGTCCATTTCCCTAGTCTGTCTAAAACCCTTGACTCCCTGTTAGGAGGGTGGACAGATGAACCTTCTTCATAGAATTCCCTTTTTTAAGGCTGCTGCTATAACCATGGCATTTACAGGGGGACCCTTAGCCCAATGTTTTCTTTCCTTGGCGACAACTAATATTTTGTCCGACTTCTTTGGGATGGGCTGTGCCATATCAGATTCCTTCCAGGCTTTTTGGGAAATTAAGTCGACTAAGGTGTCGGGAGGAGGGACCTCCCAGGACATTGAAGGGCTGGATCCAAAAGCTTTGAAAACACTAATTCATAAGAAGAAGGAGTTTTGGTGGACCCCCCCCCCATTTCATCAATTCAAGGATGTTTCCAAAGTAGATGTCTTTGGGGGGATCTCGGGGAGCCTTTTCCCTCATCTAAATCAGTGTCTTCAGTGACAGAGTCAGGAGTCAGTATATTTATTCTTGCAGGTTCTTTTCCAGGGGATGTCCCTTGGGAATTTTGAGTGAGCTGTCTTCAGAGGGAATCTGGATGGATCCAAATTCTGAGCATGTACCAGTAATTTTGGTCTAGCCAAGGTCCTTTCCATGGCCTTGAAAACTGACCCAGCCAATGGAACTGAGGAACAGCCACCTAAACACGCAGAATTAGTAGCCCTGTCAACTCTAAGGGCTAATGGCTCTGAGGAGAACCTTAAAACCGAGCTCTTCAGGGCCAAAGCTCTGAGTAGTAGAGATGGGGCTGAAAACCTCGGGGTTGACTTCACCCTCATTGGACCAACCCATGCACTCTGGCTACAGGACTCCACTTGAGCCAAGTGCACTGGTATTGAGTGAAGGAGGGAGTTTGTTGAAGCCAAAGTCTCCAGAGCTATTGGCTCTGAAGCTGGTACTGCAGGTGGGTTGGATCCAACATACACCAGCGCCAAAATGGAGATGGTGTTGGAAACAGTACAGTCAGGATGGAAGGGTCTGATCCTGATCCTCTCCTTGGGACAGAGCCAGAAGGATTCCTAGATGAATTTGAGTCCTCAAAAACTTTCTCATCATTCATTTGACGTTGAACTCGGTGAGACCAGAGTTCAAGGATGAAGCTAATGAAGCAGACCCTGAAGGGATCTTCTGTAAGATAGATGAATGAAAGCTAGGGCTGACAGGCCCCAGAAAAAAAAAAAAGAAGTTATGTACCTAAAATAACGTTCCATGTGAGTTGTCTATCTCACCTTCATTCTTTACTGATGGGTACAGAACAGATCCTCAGTTACAACTCAGCCATTTACTAAAGCTCGAGGTCTTCAGCTAGCTTGTGGCTCACTCCCTATCCCGTGATGCTGCAGGGCATTCCCCAGATCTTGTTTGCTGATACAGAAATACTAGTATATAATCAAATATACTTACATAGAGAAAAAAGGACTTATTGCAAGCTGGCAAGCTAACAGAAAAAGGTCAAAGACCACGAGGTGCCAAATTGTGACCTCTCATTTCTCCAGGAGCCAAGGAAGGGGGTTAGGGAGGGTGGGACTTAAGAATGAAGGTGAGACGGACAGCTCACATGGAACATTATGGTAGGTACATAACTTCTTTATGTGAAGTTATCCTATCTCACCTTCATTCTTTACTGATGGGACAGCGTCCCTAGCACCATCTTTCTTGGGTGGCTCACGGGAGTATATTCTTCAGAAAAGTGGACCCAAAGGAGGCCCTGTTCCTAGAGGCCAAATCTACTTTTCAATGGGTGATAAATGTATGAGGTCTCACTCAAGTAGCTGCTGCACAGATAGTGTCTATTGGTAGTTTAGCACGAAATGCAGAGGAGGTAGAAACAGCTCTAGTAGAATGAGCTTTTATTTTGTCTGGTAGCTGATTATTTACTGACATAAATGAATGAAATACAGTCTGTCAGCCACCGTGATAGAGTAGTTTTTGCTATAGGCATGCCTTTTTTGCAGTATGAAAAAGATACAAATAGTTGGTCAGTTATTCTGAATTCTTTTGTCCTGTATAGATAGAAACGCAATTGTCTGTGCACATCAAGTTGGTGAAACATATAATCTGAAGTAGGATATTCATTTGTCTGCAACCTGTGGGTTATGGATCCGATATCGGATCCGAACCGGCATAGTTTCCAGCTATGGATCCAAGCTCTCAGCTCCTCCCCTCACCCATAATGCCCTGCTCTACCCTCATGACCTCAGATCTTGTTTGCCGCGCTGGTAACTGGATGTGGTTTCTTTAGCTCTCAGCTAAGTGGTATTTTCTTGTATAAAAATTGAAAATTTTTGCTTTCTTTAAACTTTTTTGTGTGAAAGTTGTAGGTTCCCTTTGTGTATTGACTGTTTTAGTTTAAATTTATTTACAGTAGTATTTTTATTCCCTCCCTCGCTGGTGCGTAGAGTGTGTGTGAGGCCTGTGTGCTTGTTTTAGTTTTTGTTAAGTTACTTCTGTAACTTTTGGGAAGTTTTGACTATGGCTGACCAGCCTAAGTCATTCTTTTCTAAATGCTCCGAGTGTGGCCATAAGCTCTCACGGCTGATGGCCACACTCGGTGTGTTAAGTGTCTTGGGGTTGAACACCTCACATCTGGCTGTTCCATTTGTGCAGGGTTCAACCCCAGGGCACTGAGGGAGCGGAGGTCCAAGCTGGTCCTGGCGGGTCTTTTACCGCCGGACTCGGCTCCGACCCCGCTCCTTCGGGGACTCCTGCGGCTGCAGCTGTTCCCCTGTAGCACCCCTCCTGCTCCTGGGACTCAAACTCCCGCTTCAGGACAGGAGAGGGATGCTTCTAAGAAGGACGGAGGAGAAGCACCAGCGGCGGGCGAGACCTCTGTTTCGGCCCGCCTGCCGAGCTTCTCCCGGCTTCCTGTTGAGCGGTCTCCTCCTTCTCGGCTCCGGTCACCTGTGTGCTTCTCACGGGTCCTGAGGAGGAGGAGACCCGATCTCAGCGAGGCTATCGAGGAGGCATTCCAGGCCTACCTCGGTAGCCTCGTCGAGATCTACCCATAGCCTTGGATGCTGATCTGGACGGATGATGCGAAGGTTCATCCAGGCCCAGATGCAGATGGGAGTGCTCTTGCCTCCCCCTCGGGGAGCTCAACACCCTTTTCAAGCCTATTGCTCCTTCTCCGACCCGCTTCCGGGTTGGAGCAGCTGGAGCCGAGCAGCCGGGCGGGGAGGTCGGATCCGATAGTACTGGTGCCGGATCCGACCATGCCCTCGAGTCGTCGGACCCGATCTCGGAGCCTGGATCCGAGCCGGATCCGGGGATCAGTGCTCGCCGGCTCCGTCTGTGTCGGGCGCACTGTCCCGCCGGATCCGAGTGCTTGGCGCCGGCTCCGATCCACTCTTCGGATCCGAGGGAGCCGATTGTCGGATCCTTTGGTGAGGTCGGCTCCCCTTGGCTTTTGATGTAGTGGAGAGGGCTCTGTTGAGGGTCTCGGACCCCGGCACTTGCTTCGGCTCCGTCCCGCGCTCCCTCTGCACTGGGCCAGGCTTCCACCATCCGGCCCCTGGGACAGCCCGTTTCTGTGCCCCAAGTTGCTCCTATGGAGCAAATGGCTGCTGGCGAGGACTCCTCTGACAGCCCCCAGAGGAGGCTCCTCGCAAGCATACGTCTAAGGAGGCACATTGACTCCCTGAGTCTCTCACTGAAGACACGGACTTGGAGGAAGGGGAAGGCTCCCCACGGTCACCCCCCGAGGATGTCTCCTTCGGAGACATCATGGAAATGCTCCGTATCAGGGGGGGGTGGTCTGCCCCAAGTCTTCCTCGGACGAGTCCGTGTTCTTGGAGGCATTGAACGGGCCCGTCTACCTCTTCGGTGTCCCCCCCTGCCGACCCCCTGGTGGACCTTATTACCACCAGGGCGTGGAAGGAACCGGACACCGTGGAGCCAATTCCCAAAAGACCTGACAAAATCCTTAGCCCGCCTTCTGACAGGACCCATTGGAGTAAGGGGCCTCCTGTAGATGCCATGTTGATGGCGGCGGCCACACAGAGGGAACTGGCTCAGGAGAGTCCCTCAGTCCACCCACCGAGCAAGGAGTCTCGGATGATGGACCGCTTGGGGAAGCGGATGTTCAGTTCGGCGACCTTTTCGGTGAGGCTGAACTATTTGGCACATGTTATTAGGATGCAGCGAGACCTTATTAAGAGTACGCTGCATCCCCCCCTGAGTCCATTTCGGAGGAGGACAGAGCTCTGCACTCCACCAAAATGGCCACTCTAAGGTCAGTCACGAATACTTCTATGCGGCTACTCTCCCATGCTACGGAGGGCGCCGCTAGAGCTGCGAGGACAGGACTGGTCACTAGGCGTCAGGCCTGGCTCCGCCACTCGATTTTTCTGAGCCCTTCAAGGCGTCGTTTGCGCACGCCCCTTTGATGGTTCTGCTCTGTTTGGCAAGACCGTTCGAGGCGTTGACCCAGGCGAGAAGGACGGAAGGCGCTGTCTGCCGTCGAATCCGCTTCTCTGCACCCCAGAGGCCCTATTCTAGGAACCAAAAGGGTCAGAAGAAGATGTGGTTCGAAGTCGCAGCAGTCCCAGCCTGCTCGGACAACCAGTCCTTCCGTGGCAGAGGAGGACAGGGAGGGCCGCCCTAGAGGCAGAGGGGCTCCCAGAAACTTGGTCCAGGGAACCTTTCTCTGAGCGGCCGCAGCAGCCCTGAGGGCTGCCCGACTGCTCTACTCTGGAGGCAGTCGGGGGCGTTCCGGGGCACCTAGCGGCATGGGAGTCCATAACATCGGACCGCTGGGTTCTCCAAATCATATCCAGGGATATCACATTCCTTTCCTTCACCTTCCAAAGATGCAGTCCCTCCCAGGCGTACCACCGGTCAAAGGGAGGCCGCTTTAGCAGAAATTGGCCATCTGCTAGAGAAAAGAGCCATCCAGCCCGTTCCCCAGACCAGATCGGATCAGGGTTCTACTCCAGGTTCTTTTTAGTGCCAAAAAGACGGGGAACTAAGACCAATCCTAGACCTCTCTCTCCTGAATCTGGCAGTCCCCAAAGAAAAATTCGAATGGTCACTCTACAATCTATTCTCCCCTTCTGGGAGAATGCCACTGGATGTGCTCGATAGATCTCAGGGCCAGCGTACTACCACATCCTAATGGACAGGCGCTCCAGGAGGTTTCTCCGCTTCCGGCTGGGAGCCAGTCACTACCAGTTCGGGTCCTTCCCTTTGGTCTCACCACAGCCCCCAGGGTGTTTACCAAAGTACTAGCAGTGGTAGCGGCCCACCTGAGGCTTCAGGGGTGCAGGTCTTTCCCTACCTGGACGACTGGCTCCTTACCGCCCCAACAAGGCATCTACTTCTCTCGGCGAGACTCCTTTCTCCATCTTGCTCCATTTCTGGGCATCACAATAAATACAAAAAAGTCCAACCTGGCACCCACTCAGCTCTTAGATTTCATAGGGGCCAGACTAGACACAAGGAGTTTATGAGCCTTCCTTACTGCGGACAGGATTCTGAATCTGCAGCTCCAGGTGCGGGCCATTCTCCATTCATGTTCTGTTCCAGCGGAGTTGGTCCTGAGGGCTCTAGGGTCCATGGCTTCGTCGATAGCTCTTCTTCCTCTTGCCAGGCTCAATATCGCATTCTACAGTGGGCGCTCTTAGTACAGTGGTCTTACCTTGCTCTCCCCATGTATCATCCCATAGCGATCAGCAAGGCTTGCAAGCGGTCCCTCTTGTGGTGGCTCCACTCCCGGATCTCCACGAGGGTCGCCCATTTTGTGCTTCTCCCCTCTCGCCACGGTGACCACGGGCGCCTCCCGCCCCGGGTGGGGGCACTTGGGCGGACAGTCCAAGGCACGTGGAGCGATACAGAGACCTAACTGCATATCAATGTTCTAGAGATGAGAGCTGTGCTCTTAGCGTTGCTAGCACTTCAGGACTTTCTTCCCTTGGGAACAATTGCGATTCAGTCGGACAATATGTCTGTTGTCTGGTACATCAACAAGCAAGGGGAACAAGGTCTTACCCTCTTTGTCGAGAGGCCATGAGAGTTTGGGAATGGGCAATCTCCACCAATCGCTTTCTCATAGCAACGCACATTCGGTCGGTCCATCATCCTAGCGGACAAGCTCAGTCGCACCATTCTGACCCCTTACGAGTGGTCTCTCAATTGTCAAGTAGCGGAACGCATATTCGCACGGTGGGGAACCCCTTCATGCGATCTTTTGCCTCTCCCTCAAACACCAAGTGCGACAGTTTTTCGCTCTGATACCTCCTCCCGGAGGTACCCCAAGAGGCGCTCTGGTGCATGCTTGGCCACCCGGTCTTCTGTATGCCTATCCACCCTTGCCTCTGATGCTGCAAGTTCTTCAGAAAGCCTCTCGGTGGGTTGCAGAATGATTCTCATTGCTCCGTTCTGGCCTCGACAGATCTGGTTCCCCTTCCTAAGGTCTCACTCTGTGAATCCTCCTTGGATTCTAGATCCTATTCCGGATCTGATATCCCATCCATCCTGCATTCCTCCTCCGAACCTGGACAGCCTGAAGCTGACCGCTTGGCTGCTCAGTTCCACTCTTGATAAGGACTCGGTATCTCTTCACCGGTAAAGGCTATTTTGGTGGCGGCTCATAAACCAGCCACTAGAAAGGTTTACGAAGCAAATGGAAACGTTTCTCCGTGTGGGCGGAGCGGCAAGGCCTAGATCCCTTCACGGTTCCTCTCCCCGTAGTGCTTGATTTTCTAACCTCTCTCTTTAATGATGGTGCCAGCAGTTCCACAGTCAAAGTTCAACTGGCGGCAATTTCTCACTATCACATTGGTCAAGAGTCTAATCCTCTTATGTCAGCCAAATTGTGCAAAACCTTTCTTAAGGGTACTTTCCTTCTCAGGCCCCCTATTAAGCAAGCAGTTCCTCCTTGGGACCTTTCTCTGGTCCTACAGGCCTTGACCGCTCCCCCTTTCGAGCCCGCGGCTACAGTGGACCTCAAATTCTTGTCTTACAAGACAGCCTTTTTGGTAGCCATTACATCAGCCAAGAGAGTTTCTGAACTTCAAGCTTTATCAGCTAAACCTCCTTACTTGGTTTTTATCCGGACCGTGTCTCCCTCAGGACCAACCCGTCCTTCCTTCCTAAAATCGCTTCTGAAGCAAACATCAATCAATCTATTAACCTCCCTGTTTTCTTCCCTAAGTATGAAAACAAAGGTGAATATAGGCTACACTCACTAGATGTTCACAGGCAACTAAGATTTTATCTCAACAGGACAGCTGGTCATAGGCAATCCGACCAGCTGTTTATTTCCTTTGCAAAATTCAATTTGGGCAAGCCAATTTCCAAAGTTTCTCTGTCCCGCTGGATTTCACAGTGCATTTTATTGGCTTATCAAGCGTCAGGAAGGCCCGCGGAGGGTGTTCATGCCCATTCAACCCGGTCAGTATCTACCTCAGCAGCCTTCAAGGCTAGGATTCCTCTGGATGATATTTGTGCAGCAGCTACATGGGCTTCGTCTCATACATTTATTTCTCACTATAAGTTGGATCTTGCATCCAGGGTAGAGCATCCTTTGGCTCAGCGGTGCTCCGGAATATCCTTCCATGATGGCGCCCAAGATTCAGGTAGCTGGGGACTCTGTCCCACAGGTTGCAGACAAATGAATATCCTACTTCAGATTTAGAAGTTATGTACTCACCATAACGTTCCATCTGAGTAGGTGTATTCATTTGTCTGCAACCATCCCGCCTCCTATCCCCCTGGCCTTTCAGTTTCCTGCATATTACTGGTTACCCTTTTGAGGGTATTGTTGCTTTGGCAAACTCGATCTGAGGTCATGAGGGTAGAGCAGGGCATTATGGGTGAGGGGAGGAGCTGAGAGCTTGGATCCATAGCTGGAAACTATGCCGGTTCGGATCCGATATCGGATCCATAACCCACAGGTTGCAGACAAATGAATACACCTACTCAGATGGAACGTTATGGTGAGTACATAACTTCTAATTCTGCCTTATTGCCATACTTTGGAAAGAAAACGGGCAAATCTATAGACTGGTTCAAATTAGTATCTGAACATAAAACTGATAAAGAAACCGCAAAACTCCAGGAAACATCCGCCGAAACTTTATTGTAAAACATTAACAGATTTAACAGATTGAGCGCTTTTTTCCCTTAACAGGGATTTCATCAGAATCTGCCATTTTTAAAAATAGTGTCTGAACATACTTTTGGTAGAAATGTTGGGTTTGTTCGGAGTGACACCCTGTCATTGTGTAATAACAAATATGGTGGTTTTATAGATGTTGCTTTTTCGGCTTTTCCCAGTTAGGGGTCGCCACAGTGGAACTCCAGTCCGCTAATGATTGGCAGTAGATTTTTACGGTGCCAAGGTACCAGCCCAACTTCCAACCATCAAGGAAGGCACGCCCATTCACGCATGTCTTTCAAACGCCACTCGACTGCGGGGAGGACATGCAGACTCCACACAGAAGGTGCTCCAGCTGAGAATCGAACGGGAGAACCTTTTGGTGTGAGTTGACAATGCTAGAGCTGCACCACCGCGGCTAAGTGGTTTTATAGATGACGCTTGTAATTCTGAAACTTTCCTAGCTGATGTAATTGCCACTAGGAAAATGGTCTTTCTTGTTAAGAACTTTAAATCACATGATGACGACGGCTTTTCCATTTACTGAGATATAATATTCTGTTAGATGTCTTTTGAGAAGAAATCAGGATATGTTGTGCTGCGGATGAAAGGTTTTGTAGCCTGGTTATGTTTGGAATTGGAGCAGCCAAGCTGTCAACTTTAGGGTCTGAAGGGATGGATGAAGAGCTTCTGATAAGTGGAATAGGAGGTCTGGAACTGGGTCCAGAATCCAAGGCTCTTCCTGAAGATGAGGCCATAGGAAGGGGAACCAGATCTGTTGAGGCCAGTAAGGGGCTATCAGGATTAATGTTCTTCCCAACACACTGGCTTTCTGAAGAACTTTGGGTATCAATGGAAAAGGAGGGAATGTGTAGAGGAGACCCAGGGGCCAATCCTGTACAAGTACATTCCTTGGGGATTCCCTGGAGGGGGGGATCAGGGCAAAGTAGCTGCTGTATTTTGTGTTCATGGATGTGGCAAAAAGATCGCAGCAAGGCTCGCCCCACTTTCGGAAAAATCATTTCCGCCACTTGTTGTTTCAGGGACCACTCATGAGGCATTAGAATTGCTCTGCTGAGTTTGTCTGTTATCACGTTGGATTTCCCCGGGATGTGTATTGCTATTAGAAAACGTTGGGAGGAAGTCACCCTCTGCCATACTCTGAGAGCCTCTCGACAAAGGGGGTAATATTTGGTTCCTCCTTGTTTATTTATGTACTAAACCACATACATGTCTGTCTGGACTGCAATTGTTCCCAGAGGAAGACAGTGTTGAAATGCCTGCAATGCCAGAAGCACCATTCTCATCTCTAGGACACTGATATGCAAATGGACCTCGTAATCCTGCCACATGCCTTGGACTATCATTCCCTGATAATGCCCCCTACACCCTATCTGAGAGGCATCCATGGTCACTGTGGCTAGAGAAAATGGGAGAATGTAAGGACAACCTAAGGTCACTTGATCTGAATGTAGCCACCAATGAAGGTCCCTTTTGCAAGATTCTGTTACCATTATCTGGTGCGACATTGGGGGTTCCTGCATAGACCATTGTGTGAATAGGAGCCACTGTAAGATCCTCATATATATCAAAGCCGGGGGGGGGGGTCATAGTGATTGTTGCCGCCACTGTACCCAATACCTTGAGAACTGCTCTTGCTTGAACCTTTGTTTTTGAGAGTAGATCTCGAATCTGTGCTTGTAGTGTTTGTATCTTGTCTGGTTTACTGTCATTGTGATATTGTCTAATTTTGCACCTATAAAAACTATACCTGAGAGGGCAATAAGGCATATTTTTCATAGTTTATCGTAATTCCTAACAAAGCGCAGGTATTCAAAACATTGTCTCTTGCTTGTGAAAGTAGATGCTTGGTTGTGGTGGTTAGGAGCCTGTTGCCTAAATATGGAAACACCTGGAATCCTGAGCATCTCAAGTGAGCTGTAACCACTGCCATGCTTTTGGTGAACACTCTAGGGGCTGTAGTGAGATTAAAGGGCAGGGCTCAGAACTGGAAATGACTGGCTCCCAGCTGAAAGTGCATATTACTCCTTGCTGGTCTGTCCATTTTTATAGAATAGTAAGCATCCTGGAGGTCTACAGAGCACATCCAATTGTCTTTTCCCAGAGAAGGGACTGTCAACTGCAGTGTAACCATCCGAAACTTTGTCCTTTTTACAGATTTGTTTAAATTGCTGAGATCCAGCATGAGTGAGATCCGCGTGGCCGGCGTCTTCCATTATTCCCTCCTCCTCCTCTGCCCCTGGAGGAGGGTTCACCACGTGTGTCTTGAAAGACTCTCTGGGATTTTCAAAACCATATTTTTCCTCCCCTTTGACCCCTGGGATAGGGTCTAGAAGGTGTGGAAAAAACAGACTCCAACAGCAGAGAGAGTCTTTCCTTCCTGTTCACACCTGCTCAGGTTTTCTTGTTTCTTGTTTTCTTTGGAACTAAAAAGAGCCTTGAGTAAGTTCTGGATCCTATCTGTTCTGCAGGGACCGGTAGGATGACTCTTTTTTTTTTCTAGCAACTTTTAAATTATTATGGTTGCTTGCTTCCTGTGACTGGGTGGAACATCTGGAATCCTTTTCATTAGTGGGGGTGGGATGGAAAAGGGTATGGAGTAACCTCTGGATATAATCCTTTGTACCCATTTGTCTTTTATTCTTAGCCAGGTGTCTGGGTACAAGGATAAGCGACCCCCGACTGCCTCCAGAGGGGGACAGATGGGCCTCCTTTCAGTAACACTGAAAAGGCTTGCCAAAGAATGATTCTCGGTCACCCTAATTTTGCAGACCCCCTCTGCCGCGTGGCCGGCATCTTCCATTATTCCATCCTCCTCCTCTGCCCCTGGAGGAGGGTTCACCACGTGCATCTTGAAAGACTCTCTGGGATTTTCAAAACCACATTTTTCCTCCCCTTTGACCCCTGGGATAGGGTCTAGAAGGTGTGGAAAAAACAGACTCCAAAAGCAGAGAGAGTCTTTCCTTCCTGTTCACACCTGCTCAGGTTTTCTTGTTTCTTGTATTCTTTGGAACTAAAAAGAGCCTTGAGTAAGTTCTGGATCCTATCTGTTCTGCGGGGACCGGTAGGATGACTCTTTTTTTTTTTTTTCTAGCAACTTTTAAACTATTATGGTTGCTTGCTTCCTGTGACTGGGTGGAACATCTGGAATCCTTTTCATTAGTGGGGGTGGGATGGAAAAGGGTATGGAGTAACCTCTGGATATGATCCTTTGGTACCATTTGTCTTTTATTTTTAGCCAGGTGTCTGGGTACAAGGATAAGCGACCCCCGACTGCCTCCAGAGGGGGACAGATGGGCCTCCTTTCAGGAACACTGAAAAGGCTTGCCAAAGAATGATTCTCGGTCACCCTAATTTTGCAGACCCCCTCTGCCGCGTGGCCGGCATCTTCCATTATTCCCTCCTCCTCCTCCTCTGACCCTGGAGGAGGGTTCACCACATGTGTCTTGAAAGACTCTCTGGGATTTTCAAAACCACATTTTTCCTCCCCTTTGACCCCTGGGATAGGGTCTAGAAGGTGTGGAAAAAACAGACTCCAACAGCAGAGAGAGTCTTTCCTTCCTGTTCACACCCGCTCAGGTTTTCTTTGACTTTAGGCCTGAAAAGTGACGAGTCATCAAAGGGGGTGTTAATGAAGGGTGACTTGAAGGGTTCCACAAATGAACGCAAGCGCATCCAGGAATGTCTCTTTAGGGCATTTCCTGAACCCACTCCATTGGAGATCAGCCTCATGGATGAGTTAACTACTGAGTTAAGGGTCGAGAGCTGGGAAGATACTTTATCTGCCACTCCCGCAGCTGCAGTCTGCTGAAGAGTATCTCAAAACTCATTTAGGAGATCTCTCTGTAACCTTGCGAAGTGAGTGATGTAATTCAAAGACCGTAGTGTAAAGGTCACTGAAGAGAATGTGCGCTTACCGTATCAGTCCATCGTATGTGATTCCTTGTTCGGGGGATGGACAGATGTGGATGTTTCTGCTAACTCCTTTTTGGTGGCTGCTGCCATCACCATAGCATCTATGGGAACACCTTTAGTGAGAAAACTTTTGTCTTCTGGAGATGTTATGAATTTTTTGGCCTCCTATGAATGGGTTCCACTGCGTCCGGAGACTCCCATGACTTTCGATAAACTAATTCCATGAGTTTGTCAAAAGGCGGAGACGCCAAAGTGGTTGAAGGCCGAGACCCAAAAGCCTTCAGGTACACGGACTCCTCATCAGAAGGGGTGATGGCCTTCCAGCTGCCTCTCTGTTTAAGGACTTCCAAGATGTCTGCAACGGAGACATCTTCAGAGGGCGACCGTGGGGACCCTTCCGATTAATCAAGGTCTGTGTCTGATGTGACTGACTCCTCTGGAGAGTCCAGATGTTTCCTCTTACATAGTCTTTTTCGGGATGCCTCTTCAGATGGGGCTTCCGGAGAGGTTCCCAAAGAGAGGGGCTTGCCCTCTGGGGCTTCCTGAGGCTTCAAATCTCTATGCTGTTGTGAGATGGGTTGAGCAGAAACAGATACCGGTGCCCTAAGGGGAGGAATAGGAGGATCTGACAGACAGGATGCCTGTGAGGACAAAGCTCTCCTCATAGCCGCAAAAGCCCTCCTCCCATGACCCGAGGAAACCTCCAGCTCTGAGGAACCAGAAGATCCCCCTGGCACCACAGGGGGAGGCTCCGAGACCGAGGTAGAGGCTGAGCTCACCCGAGCCGATGCCCCGAGAGGCAAGTTCAGAACAGATAGTCTCAGTCCGACTGTCTCCTCCAGACCCGACTGGACAGTGTCTGCTCCTAGACCCCTCAGATATCACCAAGGTAGTCAGAGCAGTCGGAGCCAAAGAGGCCGATATAGGTCTTGGCCCCGATGGGTCAATCTCTATCAGTTCCATGCATTCCAGCTCCGAGGCCACAGTCTGGGTCAGAGGAGGAATCAACATAGAAGGGACTGGTCTGTTTGGTTCTGAAGCAGATTGGGTCAGTTCCGTCAAAATTTTGGCCAGGGCCGGTGTCCTCAATAGCTTCTGCACCAGATGGTCCATATAGTCTGAAAGACTCCTGGAAGAAAGAGAGGATGGAGCTGATGGTGCCACAGACTGAAGTATTGGTGACCTAAGTGTAGGAGAAACCAGCTCCAAGGCAGGTGAGCAGCTCCTAACTTGCAACACCATCGGCCCTGAAATAGATGGAACCGAGGTGGAAGATTGAACAAGTTCAACTGGCTCTCATACTTTTGAAAAATTTTTTTGATTGCTCCGATCCATCATAAGATGCAGATGATGGCCTTTTAGATCCCTTGTCTGATTTCTGAGAGGGGAAACACTGACTTTTTGAAGGGGTTTGACCCTGTTCTAGAACTTCATAAAAGGTAGACTTAAGTAGGCCCTTAAGGATCAGTTTATTCCTTCCTTCTTTCATGAAGGGCTCTTGAACTGAATTAATTGTATTCCGAACAAGATTCCTGTAAATGAAGGGCTCCCAAACAATAAACACAATCAGCGTGACCGTCCGTAATGGACATTTTCTGTGAACACATGGGGCACCTTTTAAACTCCAGCACTTTAGTCTCTTTAGGCTGCTTTGACATTTTGATACAATTCAGAACACACACCAAAAAGGAAACCAGCCCACTAATTAAAACGGCTAAATAGCTCTTTAACCGAGCTAAAAGAAAAATGACTACGAATTCATACACAAACAACTGCACACCCTTTGCTGAAAAATAGCACTCTGGTCAAAAATACAAGACTAATAACAATATAATATTAAAGAACAGCCCTCTAACTAAAATGGGCTTAATATCTATAATAACACACACACACACACACACACACACACACACACACACCTTAAACACAGGCTGATAATAAGTAAGAAAACCCCTTATTAATTATCTAAAAGTTTTAAACTATTCTGTTATGAAAGACTATGTATAAATGAGTAAAACACACTCTATCATTAAAGGGACAGAGGATTTGAGGCCTAAAACAGTTGGCCATGCAGGAAACAGCAAACACTATATTTCTAAAGGGAGAAGCATTATAAAGACACATAGAGGAAAGGAAACTTCCAAACTACTAAAACAGAATAAGATATTTAAAAAATGTTGTATTTAAATTGTAAATAGAAAAAAGAACAATCTGACTTAGCCAGAGCTAGAATCAGATGCTCACTCCGTTTCAGGAAAATGAGATCTGGGGTATGCCCTGCAGCATCATAGGTTAGGGAGTGTGCCACGAGCTAGCTGAAGACATCGAGCTTTAGTAAATGGCCGAGTCGGAACTGAGGATGAGTTCCAAACCCATCAGTAAAGAATGAAGGTGAGACAGAACAACTTCACATTGGAGTTTTCAGGGATCCTAGAGGCAGTAGGATCCAACTATCTTAAAACCTTAGATGCTCCAGAGACCTTTTCTTAGACTTGTCTTGGCAGTCTTCAAGTCTCTTTTCTTTAGACTAGTCCTTTAATTTGTCTCTTTCCTTTTCTCCCTCCTTCTCTTTTGATCTTTCCCTTTCTTTGTGTCATTTTCTATTGGAGAAAGGGGAAGTAGAGGGTACCTTCAGGTCCAAAGACATTTTGGACCCTGTCTGTGGGGGAAGAAGCCCTTTTAAAGTGAGTTTCACCACTCTCCCTTGGAGGGCTGTGTTGCTGAACACAGCACAAATTAAGCAAGAATCCAGCAAGTGGGAAGGTCCCAAGCAGCAAACACACTGCAAGTGTAGATCTTGAGACAGAATTTTATGCTTGCAGGAGGAACACTTCTTGAAGCCTGTAGATGTTTTCCACATTAAAAGATAAAAATTGTACTATATAATTTCAAACAACAAGCTATCTAAATATATTTAAAATATATATCTAACTATCCTAGCACTAATCCTAAGAACATGCACAGCAGAAACTTGAAAACCACAGTAATCTAATATGTATTAATATTTATTACTACAAAGAACCTAGCATTAGTATAACCTAATCACTACAGAGAAAAATATTTGAAAGGGAGGAAAAACAGCTTCACTTACTGTAGAAAGTAATGGAGCTCTCATTTCACACATTGGGTTAAGCAGGTAGCAAATGATACCTGAGGTAATTCAGGTAGAAGGGGGGAATTGTGATTCGGGGAGGAGTCAGCACTCCTGGATCCAACGCTCTGGTATAACATGCCGAGGTCGGATCCAACCGTATCCAACAACCAACATATTGAAACAGATGAAAAAAGACAACATTAAATCTACTGTTGCATGGGCCAAGAAGGAATCACCACAGTGATCTTGGGGGATTACTTTTGAATCTTTAGAAGCATCCTGGATATCAGTGGAAAGAGTGGAAAAGCATACAGGAACATTCCTGTCCAAGGAAAAGAAAATACATCTGCCTTCTAGGCCTTCTTGCATGGAGTCCTGGAGCAGAATCTTGCCAGCTGTTTGTTCAGAGAACAGGCAAACAGGTTTAATTGAGGAACTCGCCCACAGATTAATCATATCTTGGAAGACCCCCTGATATAATTTCCATTAGTGAGGGTCTGCCTTTGTCCTGCTCAGCCAGTTTTCCTGTTAGAGAATGTAGTATGTCTGTAGAGTGAGACTGTGCGGTGAAGCTATATCCCAACAAGGCTAGTCTGCAAACCTAGTATGAACTAGTTCCCCCTTGCTTCTTGATGTACCACATGACTGAGGTATTGTCTTTAAGAACATGAAGAGGTCCCAGGGACCAAAGATGATTCAATGAGTTGAGTGCCTTGATCAGGGAAATATCTCTTTTATATTTATGTGCTTGGGTCTGTTCTTGATGCCCCACACACCTTGCACTTTTATCCCTCCTGAAACTGCATTCCAATCACAATTCAAGGCATCTGTGGTGACTGACTGCCCTGGAACAGAGAGGGAGAAGGGCAGACCTAGATTTAAGGATATTTGCTCATTCTACCAAATGATATCACTTCTGACAAGACCCAGCACTGAGACTGAAAGGACAAAGAATATTGATGCTGGGACCAGAGAGACTTCAGATACCATTGTATCTTTATCATGTGGAGTCTTGCCAGGAGTATCTTGAGAATCATAGATACCATGTGACCCAAAATCCTGAGGTATTCCCTCTCAGTGGCTGAAGTCTGAGTGGAAATCTTAGAAATAGATCTAGATATAGATCTGTTAAGAAACACTGTTTGAACTGAGGTGTCAATGGAGACCCCAGGAACTCAATCCTATTTGAAGGAGTCAAAAAAAATGTAAAATATTCTTGGAATCAGAGCTTGCATGAGATCTCACACCCAAGTGAGAGATTCCTAACACCGTGAAGAAAACTTTACAAAGATAAGCAAGTTGTCTAAATATGGAAACATGTGGGTACCATGTACCCTGCAGTGAGAAATGACTGGAGCTAGACACTTTGTGAACACTCTTGGTGCAGTGGATTGTCCAAACGGTAAGGCAGAAAACTGACAATGTGATCCAGAAATACAGTACCTTAAGAAACATCTCAACTCTGGAAGAACAGGGATGTGATGATGAGCATGTTTTAAATCTTGAGTTACTAGGAAAAGTGAATGAGGAAGAAGAGGTAACAAGTTGTTAAATGACAGTATTTTGAACTTGGACACTATCACAAACAGGTTTAGGAAAGAAAGATCCAGCACTCTCTCAAAGCATTTTCTTTGTTTGGCATTAAAACATCCCTGAATCATAGCTGGCCTTAGGCATTGGCCAACTAGGTGGCTGCCTATGGTGCCACTGTAGCAGGGGAGCTTTTCCAGTATTTATTTGTTATAGGTAGACCAGGATGGGGGCACCGGGTGGTGTGGGTGGAGGGCACCATGGACCCCTTTTGCCTAGGGCACCAGTTGACCCAAGACCGCTCCTGCCCTGAATATAAACTTTTTCCCACCTTGAAATGCTCCATCACTTCCTGGAACAGTATTGAAGAAATAATTACCTGCGTATACCAAGAACCCAAGCTGGAAGTCCAAACAGCAAAGAAAGAAAAACCCAACCGGATAACCACGACTGTTGACACAATTTTAATAAAATAGACCATAAAAAATGAAAGACAAGCCCTTTAGCTAGTGCTTCCTCAGGTCTTAACACAAGCCACAATAAAAGGCTCATACTTAATACATAAATCAATTCAGTACCAAAGCAATTAAGTGTAATTAGCCTCTTAAAGAGATATATACTAATATTTTCACTTTAACCTGCGTGTTTTTAGAGCAGGTTTTAAACTGACAGTACAATTAATTCCTGGTAGCCTGTGTGCCTGCAATCGTAGAATCTATCGCAATTCTCTTTGCTCTAAATTATTGTTGGTCACCCCCTCTACTGTTAACATGTACTAACTGTAATACTTTAAAATTAAAATGATGGCCTGGATGCACCATTATGTTCATAGGTTGGTACTGGGCTATCGGCCCTAGGGCCTATACAAGCCTAACCATAACAATTTCCTGGCTATTTCTTTCCACACTATTTATTTCCCTGGACCCCTGTCTAGCAGGGCGACTGACGTGATCCTCGGGGTGAACTTCCTTTCTCCCATCCAATCGTCAAGGTTCCTTTCGAAGAAGGCCAAAGAGGCGCTCTGCATGACATGTATGAGCAGTCTATTACAGAGTCTGGGTAGTCTCTGAGTCAAGAACCTATCCCTCCAACATGTTTTGTTTATTGTGATGACAAGATTTAGATCCCTGGAGCATGTGGCTCTGAGGGATTGGGATTTCTTTAAGTGTAGCATGTCCAACAGCCCTGAGTTTGACATGGCCTTCTATGCTAAGCAGAGATCGCCTCTGAGTAGACAATATGCAACAGAGTATAGCTGGAGTTTTTTAAGGCAGTCAGCGTAGGGCATCTGCTTTAGGCCTGTGATTCTTTTAGTGAGGTATTTCTGTGGCCTTTCCAGTTGTTGCAGATGTCTTGAGAGGTACATACCAAACGGGGAGTTGTATTCTATAATGGGTCTAATGATGGATGAGTACAGTGGGACAATGACCTCCTTTTTCCTGGATGAAAAGCACTTTGTGATGAGGTGTGCCACATAGAAGGATTTTCTGACTGTTGTGACGATGTGGTTATCAAAGGTGAGACCACTGTCCACCTGTGTCCCTAAGTCTCTTATCAGACTTTCGGTGTTTAGTGTACTGCCACCTATGTGGTAATTCACGGGTACATGTTTTTTCCCAAAGGGGATAACTATACATTTCTTGGCATTGAGCTTGAGCCCATGGCTCTGGCACCAAGCATGTGTTTCTGTAAGGCCCTTTTGTAGAGTATCCACATCATTTGGGGATTCATTAATGGCTCCCAGTTTGCAGTCATCTGCAAATTTTGTTAGCCAGAGTCCCTTAGTGTTGGCCTGTACTTCAGAGAAGTAGATGCTAAACAGGAGCGGTCCCAGGACTGAACCCTGAGGTACACCACTTGTCACTTGTCTGGAGCTGGAATTAGAGTCAGCTACTTTTACAATGTGGGTTCTGTCAGTAAGCCAGTTGGCAACTCATCGAGTGATGTAGGGATTAATGCCCAGCTTAGTAAGTCTGTCTATGATTCCAGAATGGGGGATGGTGTCAACAGCCTTGGCGAGGTCCAGATAGGCTGTGTGGACCGCCTTACCCTCGTCCACAGCCCTGGAAACTGATTCGAAGAAGTCAATCAGGTTCAGGAGACAAGAACGGCCCTTCACGAACCCAAACTGGGTGGGGTCCAGTGTTTGAAGGTTGCCAATGTCTTTGTTTATAAGTTCCATGATAATACGTTCCATGGCCTTGCAGATCAGGCTTGTCAGACTGATGGGGCGGTAGTTCCCAGGATCCAAGGTGGATCCCCCCTTGTGCAGTGGGATAACTGTAGCTGTGCTCCACTCAGTGGGCACGAAGCCTGAGGTGAGGCTATGATTAAACATGGCCAGTTCATTTTGTAGTTCATGTAATATACAGTCATCTGGTCCCATGGATGCTGTATTTTTAGCTTTGGAGAGTGTGTTTTTTTACCTGTGTGGCTGTTATTACCGGAATTTGGCAACCTTCTGGTATTGAGATGGGTCATTTAGGGGGTGAGAGGGGGGTGAAGTTGGCACTGAATTGATCTGCCAGGATATTGGCAATATCCTTGGGATCAGTATATTTAATGCCATTCTGTTGTAGCTCAGAGCAGATCTAAGCATTGCCATTTAGATTCTTGACATAGATATAGAATGCCTTGTGGTTGTCTTTGGAATCTTTGGCAATTTTATTTTCATAACTAGCTTTGGAGGATTTTATGAGGGATCTCAGCTTCTTACTGAGGCTGGTAAGGGAGTTTTTTGCATCCTGGGATTTTCCTCTTTTCTGCAACAGTTTCTTCCTTTTGTTGTAAAGTTTGTTTATGGCAGGGGACCACCAGATTGGCTTCCTTTTTTTGGAGGAGAGCATCTTGGTTCAATCTGGTATGGCACGATTCCTGCATGAGTGGATGTGCTCGTACAGTGCCTTAGTCTAGGATTCAGCACTCGAACTTTCAGTTCCCGTCTGCATGGGTGTCACGAAGTTTGTCACTTCTGACTTGAGTAGCATGAATTTGGCTTTGGAGAAGTTTTTTATGGAGGTTTCCTTACTGGGAGGTGGGGGTGATTAGCTTATGGTCAGACATGACCAACGAGGGGGTGACCATAGGTGTGGAGCATCGATTTCCCATGTTGGTAATGACCAAGTCTAGGATATTGGAGCCCCTGGTAGGACTGTGGATTAGTTGATCCAGGGCGTTGGAATTTATGAACTCCAAGAACCGTTGGGCAAAGGTGTTGGTACACAAGTAGTTTTCCCAGTTAATGGCAGGGTAGTTGAAATCACCCAGTATTAGGGTGTTTGGTTGTATCTTAATATTTTCCAGTATGTTTAGAAAGGTGTAGTGAGAATCTTGGGGCACGGTGGGGGATCTGTAGAAAACTACAATTTGGATTGCAGTCTTACCTAATTTCAAATGCACTGTGTTGGGCAACTAGTCTGGTGGTGTGAATATCCTTGGTGAATATGGACACTCCTCCACCTTTAGTGTTTCGGTCTTGGTTTGGTGGCCAAAAAGTGTAGTAAGAGTTGTAGCCTGGTATTGCAGGGGTGCTCTCTGGAGCCTTGAACCAGGTCCCAGGTACTGCACAGATATCGATGTTCTCCATTTTTAGGAGTGCCTCGAGAGTGTGCATTTTGAGGTTTAGACTTTTAGAATTGAGTTGCATTACCTTCAGAATCTGCATGCTTGTACCTGTTATGGTGGTGGTTTTGTACTTTGAACTTTGCCTAAAAAAAGGCACTATAGGGGTGGCAAGAGCCTTAGCCAGTAACCTGAATCCAGGGGTGACAGGTGCAGACCATCTCTGGCAAAGCATCGTGGTCTGTCGATCATGTCGTCCCAGGAAGACAGATACTGGATCCCCTTTGAATGACATCAGAAGCTTAGCCAATTGTTGAAGTCAATCATTTTGTCCTTATATTATGGTATCATTCTGGGAGAAGGCAGGATGCTACTCAGGTCTACGGTCATACCTGCCTGGGCCACATGATCCGAGAGCTCTTCCATGTCTCTCTTCATGTATTCCAGGGAGGTATGTCTCAAGTCATTCACTCCAACATGGACAATGACAGAGTCATATTTGTACTTGTTGTGGAGTGACTTGAGTGCATGCATTATGTGGTGGATCCTGACACCCGACAGGCAGCTGAGTGTAATTTTCTCTTTGTTCAGCCTGGTGAGTGGGACATCAGTGTACCTGACTATAGAGTCACCTATGACTAAAATGTTAGGTACATTGCCTTGCCTTAGGGGCTGTCACTGGGTGGCACACTGGTGTTGTGAGCTATGTGACACTTTGGTTGTGTGTTTGCATTTCAGCTTCGGAGGTCCTTGTTGCTTGGGCAAGTTACAGTTAAGGGTCTCTGCATATGTAGATTTAATATTGCTATGTATGGGTGTTGGTGGTTTGGGTTTAGAAGGTCTATGTGTTGCTTGAGGTCTAGTGCGGGTGTTAACCTTCTCCTCTTGACTGTCTAGCACAATCTTGGGTGGAGAGAGCTTTGCTTCCAGTTTGGCTATGTAAGTGCATCTCTCACAGGTTGTAGTGTTGAGTGGTAGGAGGAGAGGGTTGTCTTTGTACATGAGGCAATTGCTGCATTGCCCCAGTATGCCCAGATTCACCAGGTGGACAGGAGAAATCACTGGAAGCTAACCCTTGGACATGCCTGGTTTGGTGCTTTTTTTGTAAAGTACAGAAGCTGTTTTCCTTTACCTTAGCAAGGTACTTTGCAATTATATGCTGTTTAGTGCCTAAGATTAATTTCTCCTTATTAACAAGAAGAGTTGTGTGCTTTCACTCTGTTTACGTATCTCATATACATGCTTACTAATCTATTATTTTAGTTTTTGTGTGGTTTTTCCCACATAGTAGCAAGAACAGGAAGCACAAGTAGCCAAGTAAATCAAATGAGTGCTATTACAGTCTGCATGAAACCTCAGCTGAAACCTAAAGTGAGTATTAGGGCACATAAACTCTTGTTGTACACTTATGATAGGACAAAAACTACACTTCCTACATGGATATGTACCTGGATTCTTAATGATTTGACAAGATTTCTTATTATCCTGACATAACAGCATTTTTAAGTTAATATTATTCTTATACACAATATGTGGGGTTGCACCCACTATCTTGGCTGTACCATGGTTCATAGTTAAAAGAGACCAATGCTTCTGAATAATATTCCTTACAACTTTGTTACTACTAGTAAAACTAGTTACAAAGGAGTGTGGGTACACTCTATTAGGACAACCATTTCTGTTAGTAGTATTACCATTTATAACATTAGGTAAAGCAGAATCTGAAATGTTATGTTGCGCCCCCTGTATTACATGTTTCTTATACCCTCTCTCAACAAAATGTTGTTCCATTCGTTCCATCTCAGTAACAAGTGTATGACTACCTTCATATACCCTTTTAACCCTTAAGAACTGACTTTTTAAAGTATTGGGAAAAACATGTCTAGGGTGCATACCATCATAACTTAGTAGTCCATTGCGCCAACATGGTTTCCTATATAGGGTGGTAGTTATTAAACCCTCTTCGTCCCTTTGAAGGCTCACATCCAAATAATCAATACATTGTTGTGAGCTAGTGATGGTAAATCTCAAAAAGTCAGTAGTAGATTCCATCACAGCAATAAATCTGATTAAAGAACTTTCATCTCCATCCCAAAGCATAAAAACATCATCGACAAAACGTCGATATAGTTTGACCCTATAGTCATCAGGATGCTGAAACAAATATTTAGATTCCCAAAAATGCATAACTAAATTCGCATAAGAATTTGCGCATGGGGTGCCCATAGCGACACCCCATTTTTGTAAATACATTTGCTGTTCAAACATTACAACATTGTTCAATATGAAATCTAAAAATGTACATATTATATCTATGTCCAAAGCACCCCATTTACCTACATTAAGCAAAACCACCCTAATGGCTTCAACACCATACTCATTGGGTATACAGGTGAACAAATTCTTAACATCCAGAGTCACCATTAAAAAATTCTTAGTATCTGTTTCATGAACAAATGCTCTTAAATTACATAACAAATGTGTGGTATCTCTCAATTTGTTAACAATATTGGGTACAACTTCCTTCAATTTGTTCTCAACATAAATGGAGAGGGGCTCTGTTATCCATCCACCCTCCAGAGACAATAGGTCTTAGGGGTGGTGGATTCACGGATTTGTGTATTTTTGGTAGGCCCTTAATTATAGGTATGACAGGATGAGCAACATTCAAAAAAAATCATATAAACGTTCTGTTGTATATTTTCCTGCTACAAAATCAAACAGATAATCATGTATTTTACTACTTATAGGTTCAATAGCATGCCTATCAATCGGTAAATATGTACTAGTATCACTAAGAAGATCCTTCATCGCTGTTACATAATCCTTCATGTTTAATAAAACAACTGCCCCTCCCTTGTCAGCTGGCTTTATACAAATATTAACATTGTGACACAAACCTTCAAGTGCTTCCCTTTCAGCTGATGTTAAATTATAAAAATTATGGTTGGAATTTGAAGCACTAAGGGTATGACATAATTCTTCTTCACAAACTTTAACAAAATACTCTAAATGTGTAGGCATAGGTGGCACAAAAGTACTGGGTTTACTATGTTTAGGAGCATTATTATGCATACCTATATCTTGAAACAGCAGTTTGCATTACAAATTTCGAGCAAACATTCTCAAGTCCATACAAATGTCACTTAACTTGGCCGCTGCTTCTGGAATGATTGACAGTCCTCTGTTTAATACGTTCAATTCTATAGGATTCAATATATAATTAGAGAGATTTATCGCAAGTGTTTTCATCTCCGAGTTCTCCTGTTATTCATATGTCCTCGGTCGCCCGAGAACGTCCATTTCTGTCTCCCTCGACTTATAGAGCATGTGGGGCCAAACCCCTTTTGTTGAATAGGAAGTGGTAACAAATGCTCCATGGTAGTGGGGCTCATTATTTTCGGTTTAACTCCAATGTCAAGGCTTGTTGGTTAGGAGGTGGAGTCATAGTCATGTTATCATAGTTCGTAGATGATGCTGGGGTGAGCGTGATCATATCGTTATACATCATATTGGAACCAATAGACTCTATGATAGAGTTGTTCATAGCAAGCACTGTGAATTGTATTGCATCAACATTCTCTGTTGCATTACAGAGTCTTGCCAGGAGTATCGTGAGAATCTTAGATACCATGTGACCCAAAATTCTGAGGTATTGCTTCTCAGTGGCTGAAGTCTGAGTGGAAATCTTAGAAATAGATCTAGATATAGATCTGATAAGAAACACTGTTTGAACTGAGGTGTCAACGGGGACCCCAGGAACTCAGTCCCGTTTGAATGAGTCAAAAAAGAATTTAGAATATTCTTGGAATCAGAGGTGGCATGAGATCTCACACCCAAGTGAGAGATTCCTAACACCGTGAAGAAAACTTTACAAAGATAAGCAAGTTGTCTAAATATGGAAACATGTGGGTACCATGTAGCCTGCAGTCAGCAATGACTGGACCTGGACACTTTGTGAACACTTTTGGTGCAGTGGATAGTCCAAAGGGTAAGGCAGAAAACTGACAATGTGATCCAGAAACACAGTACCTTAATAAACACCTCAAGTCTGGAAGAATAGGGATGTGATGATAAGCATGTTTTAAATCTTGAGTTACAAGGAAAAGTGAATGAGGAAGAAGAGGTAACAAGTTGTTAAACAACAGTATTTTGAACTTGGACACTATCACAAACAGGTTTAGGAAAGAAAGATCCAGCACTCTCTCAAAGCATTTTCTTTCTTTGGCATTAAAACATCCCTGAATATAAACTTTTTCCCACCTTGAAAGGAGGAAATGGTTCCATCACTCCCTGGAACAATATGTGATGAAGAAAAGTTGGAAATACGGGTCTTGTCTGACTGATGAGGGATTACACCCTGGAAGGGAGGAATTTCCTCCCACTGCCATCTGTTACCTTAATGAATGATCTTCAGAACCCATTTGTCTAAAACTATCTGGTGCCATAGAAAAAGCAGAGATTCAGAATTTCTGGAAGGGGAAAAGGCACTGCCAGGGTCAGTGGGAGGATAAGGCCCCTGAAATAGTTATTCTGACTGTTTGGACTGTCCTTGTTTTGGGGGAGGTTCCTGAATTCTTTTTGGTACCCACTTGCCATTTCTTCCTAGACATCTATTTACCTGCATTTTGTTGCTACTGTTTATTTTGCTTTTTGCCAAACTTGGATAAGGGGTTGGAGAACTCCTTAGAAAATGTGCAATAAGAGGGCTGAAAAATCTTGATTCCCTGTATCAAGTTACCCCTCTCATCACAATTTTTGATCACCTCTGCAGCAGAGGGACCAAAAACTAAATGTCTATCCAAAGGAGAATTTAAAATATGATTTTTAATATAATCTGGGATGTTCTGAGAATGCAGCCAGGCAAACCTCCTCAACACAGAATCTTTTGCCATAGCCCTTGAATAAGTACCAAGTGAATCATACACACACAGACACACACACACACACACACACACACACACACTGTAAACAATATGTAGTGACTAGTACACATTTTTAAAGCAAATTTTTCCTGACAAAAAGAAAGTGAAGACAAAACATTCCTCATGCTTTCACAATAAGAACAAACCTTAACATATGATCCTGACAACTCAAAAATTTGAAAGTTAAAATTGCAAAAGCATTAACTTTTTCCTCATACTTACCAGTTACCTTCCCATCCTTATCAGAAAGAATAGGATTGGAATTAACTTTTAGTTATGTACTCACCATAACTTCAGATGTTTGGGATCCATCTCGCCTACATTCTGACTGATGGGTTCGGAGCCGATCCCTCGGCTCCGACTCGGCACGCTTATGCCAAAGAGCGAAGTCTCTTATTGGCTGAGCTTACTATATCCCAGGATGCACCACTACCAATCCCCCAGATCTAGTTTGTCCGCATACATGCACACACGCACGCACTGCTTATATAACATCGACAGATGATACAAGATAAAAATAGTAGAACTCAAACCGTTCCATCTCTTCTGATCTCCAAGGCAGGGGGAAGGAGGGTGGGTATTAGGAATGTAGGCGAGATGGATCCCAAACATCTGAAGTTATGGTGAGTACATAACTAAAAGATGTTATGTGATCCTATCTCGCCTACATTCTGACTGATGGGACAGCGTCCTAGCACCTGAATCCTGGGTGGCTCACTGGAAAACACTCCTGAGTACCGTGGAACCAAATGATGCTCGCCCTTTAGATGCCACATCCAATTTATAGTGGGAAATGAAAGTGTGCGGGTTGGACCAAGTAGCAGCACAAATCTCAGAAATAGCGAGCTTGGAATGAAAGCATAATAGAGGTAGCCATAGCTCTGGTAGAGTGAGCTTTGATAGATGTTGTAAGTTGCTTATTTGAAGAGGAATAAGCCTGAGTTATGCAATCTCTAATCCATTTGGAAATAGTAGCTTTAGTGATGGTTTTACCCAATTTATTATCTGAAAAGGACACAAACAATTGGTCTGTTTTTCAAATTTGTTGAGTCCTGTCTAGATAGAAGCGCAATTGCCTGTGAACATCCAATTTATGCAAGGTGTATTCCGCTTCATTTGAAAATTTTGGAAAGAAAACTGGTAGCTCTAGAGATTGTTGGAGACAGAGACTAGAACAAACTTTTGGAACAAAAGATGGATTAGGCCTAAGTGATACTCTATCCTTGTGAAAAATCAAGTACGGTGGTTTGATAGATAGGGCTTGAAGTTCTGAAACTCTTCTTGCAGAGGTAATTGCAACTAAGAAGGCAGTTTTCCAAGACAGATATTTCAACTCACATGTAGCAGCCGGTTCAAAGGGGAAGATGTTAAGGCACAGTACCAAATCAAGATCCACGGAGGCAGGATGAAAAACTGGGGGTCTTAAAAGCACAGCACCTTTCATGAAAGTTTTACATAATCTGCTGCTCATCAACAGTGGGTCTATGGATTCGTGAAATTTGGAGATAGCTGCTAGTTGGACTTTAATAGTAGAGACTGAAGATCCTTGATTAAACAAGGATGTTAAAATTTCAAGACCTCTGGTATCGGGGCAGTAATAGGGTCTAAGCCTCTGAGTTGAGCCCAGATAGCAAACCTCTTCCACTTACTGAGATACAATTTCTTAGTGGTGGGTTTGTGGGCTGAAGATAAAATGTGAATAACTTCCGGGTCTAAGGTGTGATTTCTGACTAAGGTCGGAAGTGGAGGAGCCAAGCTGTTAATTTCAAAGTGTGAAGGGACTGGTGCTGTCGTCCCGACTGATGAATCAGCAGGTCCGGAGTTAGATCCAAAACCAAGGACCGTCCAGAGCATATTTCTTTAGGTAGGGGAACCATACCTGGCGAGGCCAATCTGGAGCAATTAGAATCATTGTGGACCCCAATTGGGAAGCTTTCTGGATGACTTTGGGGAGGAGTGGAACCGGAGGAAAAGCATAAAGTAGTCCTGTTGGCCAAGGTTGGACTAGAGCATCCGTAGCTGCCTCCCCTTGACGTGGAGTCAAGGAAAAGAACCTTTTGCACTTTGTGTTTTGTGGTGTTGCAAACAGGTCGCAGCACGGGGTCCCCCATCTTTTGAAAACCTGAGCTGCTACTGTTTCGTTCAGGGACCACTCGTGAGGAGAGAGAATCGTCCTGCTTAATCTGTCTGCCAATACATTGGATTTTCCTGGAATGTGGGTCGCTACCAGGAAGCGGTTGGTAGCTACTGCCCATTCCCACACCCTCATGTCCTCTCTGCAAAGGGGGTAAGATCTGGTCCCTCCTTGTTTGTTTAGATACCAGACCACCGACATGTTGTCTGTGTGGATAGCGATAATGCCTTGAGGGAGAAACTTGTGAAGGGCTTGTAGGGACAGAAGTACAACCCTCATTTCCAATACATTGATATGGAGAAAAGTTTCGTCTGGAAGCCAAGAACCCTGAACTAACCTGCCCAGACAATGCCCCCCCCACCCCATCTGGGAGGCATCCGTTGCCAAGGTGGCCACCGGAGGGGGTATAACAAAAGGTCTTCCCTGATTCAGATTGGATGGCTGAAGCCACCAGCGGAGGTCCTGTTTGCACGTTTCTGTAATCAGTATGAGATGATTGAGGGGGAGATCCTGAAAAGACCATTGTGTCGATAACAGCCACTGAAGAATCCTCATGTGCAATCTTGCCAGCGGAACTAGGAGAACCGTGGCAGACATTGAACCTAAAAGTTGCAGGACCAACCTGGCTGGGGCTTTGGATCTTGGAAGCAGAGCTCGGACTTGACCTTGTAATGTTTGAATCCTTTCGGTAGGAAGGAAGATGCGCATCAATTTTGAGTCTATCTCTGCTCCTATGAATCTTATGCGCTGAGAGGGCAGCAAGACAGACTTTGACCAATTGAATGTAATTCCCAGGGAAGCACCCAGGAAGATGGTGGCTTGTAGGTTGTCTAGTAGTAGATGCCTGGTGGTGGCAGTCAGGAGCCAGTCGTCCAGATAGGGAAACACTTGGAATCCGAGACTCCTCAGGTGAGCAGTCACTACTGCCAAACACTTGGTGAACACCCTGGGGGCTGTGGTGAGACCAAAGGGCAGTGCACAAAATTGGAAATGACTGTCTCCCAGGCTGAAGCGCAGATACCTCCTGGACGCCTGATGTATCGGTATGTGATAATAGGCGTCCTTGAGATCTATGGAGCACATCCAAACATCCTTCTCCAACAATGGGAGAATGGATTGTAAAGTGACCATTCGGAATTTGGACTTCATGACGGACTGGTTTAGTTTGCTGAGATCCAAAATGGGTCTCAGGTCCCCTGTCTTTTGGCACTAAAAAGAACCTTGAGTAATTTCCGGATCCGATCTGGTCTGTGGGGACCGGTTGGATGACTCCTTTTTCTAGCAGCTTTGATGCTTCTGTGGCTGCAATTTCCCTTTGACTGGGTGGTGGGTCCGGGATTTTTTTGGACGGTGGGGGTGAGTGTGTGAAGGGAATGGTGTAACCTCCGGCAATAATCCGAAGCACCCATCTGTCCTGAGTAATAGACTCCCAGGCTTTTAGGTGCTTGGCAAAATGGCACCCGACTGGCTCCGGAGCAGCACAGCCGGGCAATCCCTCATGAAGTGTGGGAGGCTGAAGAGCCACGAAAGGACTCGCGGTCTCCAGTGTTGCGGGGCCCTCTACCGCCTCTGGGACGGCGTCTCCCAGAAAAATTTCCCCGTTCTCTGCCTCTGGAAGGGGAATCTTCCTGCTGTTGAGGAAAGAACTTCTGTGATTTGCGGAACCACATCTTCCCTCCTCTTTTAGCCTTGGGATAAGGCCGGAGTGGAATAACGTGCACCTACGGCAGATAAAGTTTTTCCCTCTTGCTCACAGCGGGTAAGAGTGTCTTTTACCTTGGGTCCAAACAAAGAGGACCCATCAAAGGGAGCGTCGGCAAAGGAAGACTTGAAGGCCTCCGCGAAATGACACAAACGGAGCCAGGCTTGTCTCCGTAGAGCCACACCTGTGCCTGCTGCTCTGCCGCCCCTTCGGCCGCATATGAAATGAGCCTCATGGACGAGTTAGAAATCGAGGTAAGGATAGCCAACTGAGAGCTAACCGACTGGGCTAGCTGCTCAGGTAGGTTACCTGAGAGGGAATCTGACAGCTCCTTGACCAGATCCCTCTGTAGTCTGGTGAAATGTGCCAAATAATTCAGGGACCTTAGAGTAAAGGCCGCTGAAGTCAGGGTGCGCTTCCCGTACCGGTCCATGCTCCTAGACTCCTTATTAGGAGGATGGATGGACGTTAAAGCCTCTGCCACGTCCTGCTGTGTAGCAGATGCCACCACCATGGCATCTACAGCCACACCTTTCATCAAGAACTCCTTCTCGGGTGGGGCAGACAAAAATTTGTTAGGGCGAGAAGGCACTGGTTCCACAGTATCTGGATGTTCCCACACCCTCCGACAAACCAAATCCAGGAGCTCGTCGAAGGGCGGAGACACCCAGGAGGCGGAGGGCTGAGCCCCAAAGGCCTTGAGAAGCACTGACTCATCAGCGGAGGGGGGTTTGGAAATCCAGCCGCCTCATTGCTTAAGGATCTCTAGAATGTCTGCAAATGAGACATCATCCGAGGACGACTTTGGGGACCCCTCCGCATCATCAAGATCAGTGTCCGATGTAAGAGACTCGGGGGAGTCCACGTGCTTCCTCTTGCACGATCTCTTCCTTGGGGGCTCCTCCGAAGACAACTCCGAAGAACCCTCAGGAGGAGGGGAACCCCCAGTGGGGGTAACCTCAGGCCCCGGGGCTCCGCTGCCTAGAGACAGGGGAACTGCCAAAGACCCAGTCTCCATGCCCAGGGAAGGTGCTGGTAAAGCCGCAGAGATGGCCGAAGAAGACTTGGCCAAGGCACTCCTCATAGCTCTGAAAGCCGGACCCCCAGAATCCTGGGAGTGTCCGGTCCCCGGAGCCATGATAGCAGACGGAAGTCCCGCGGCCGAAGCACCGAGAGGGAGGCTCGGAACCGACAGCATTGGTCCCGAAACGTCACCCCCGGGTCCAGCCGAAGAAGTCCGTGTGCTTTAGCAATGGAGTGGGCTATCGGCTCCGAAACCAATTTTTGAAAGACTGGGGACTGGAATAGTCTTTGGAGCACCCTGTCTATGTCCGAATCTGACATCCTTGATGACCTGGAAGAGACCGAACGGGTCCGAGTAGGTCTCTCCAACGGCTCCACGGGACTAAGGGACCGGCTCCGAGGCGACTCGATAACTATCGGCGCCGAGGGAGTGTCCAACCCAATTTCCATCGGTGCCGAAGAGGAAGTGTCTGAGCGGACAACCTTCATCGGCTCTGAGATCAGTGGAGCCGATGAAGGTGACCCGCCTCTCGATGCCCCAGCCGTCGGCTCCGAGACCAGAGGAGTCGAGACTGGAGGCATCGAGGCAGACCGTTCCACCCTCGGCTCCGAAGTCCGTGGAGCCGAAGGAGAAGCCTGCCTATGTCTTTTGGCGGTCGGGTCCGACGGACTGGTCGGAGCCGGCGCCTTTCTTTAGCAGGAGAAGGAGAGGATGCTAAAGCTTCTTCAAAAGAGGGTTTGATAAGGCCTTTCAAAATAAGTTTATTTTTCCTCTCTTGGAGGACCCTCGAGGAAAACGCGTGACACACGCTGCAGGACTCCTGCAAATGTTTGGCGCCCAAACAATATACACAGAGAGAGTGGTCGTCTGTGATCGACATCTTAAAACTGCACTTAGTGCACTTTTTAAATCCTGAAGGCCTAGGAGCCTGTGACATTATGGCAATCCAAACACAGTAAACTATCCAAGAAGAAACACAAGAAACACACTGAGTAACACTATAGAATTTTCCTTGCTCTCTCTTCTTCTTCTTTACTTTTCTGTCCTTTTAATAAGGACTAACACAACACCAAAAGAAGTAGATCCAATAACCTTAAAAATAACAGGAATTAGCCAACAACGAACTGACAGGGGAAGGCCCTTCAACTCCGATGGGACCTCTAGTCTGTCAAAACACAGTCACTACACAATATTTTACCAGGAAAATACTCATTCAAGCACAAAAACCACTAGATAGCTGTTAAAACAGCTTTTTGTTGAATTTTAAAGAAAATCCTGACAGGAAAGTTAGTGAAAAAAACACTACTTAGCTCAGCCAAGCTCGAGACCACGTCTTCGCTTGTTAGCGGCAAACGAGATCTGGGGGATTGGTAGTGGTGCATCCTGGGATATAGTAAGCTCAGCCAATAAGAGACTTCGCTCTTTGGCGTAAGCGTGCCGAGTCGGAGCCGAGGGATCGGCTCCGAACCCATCAGTCAGAATGTAGGCGAGATAGGATCACATAACATCTTAACGTTTAGCAGCAGTAGGATTAAATAAAGCTATACCTGTTGGGTCAGGTTTGGGAAGACTGTATAAGAAACGCAAAAGATTGAGGAGCTTTACACATCCTGTCATTTTAGGGGCAGCTGGCTGAATATCTGGAAAATTGCAAGCAGTAACACACACACATTCTCGAAAGCTGACAGAACTGGAGAAATAGGTGAAGATTCTGGAACTTCCTTTTTAACAGCTCAAAGTATTTTCTGAGAGACTGAAAAACCTCAGCTTTCTCCCACTGAAAACATTGAGACATTCTGGAAATAGTCTTAGAGAAACAGAAACCCACAGGGAGAATCTGAAACTGAGATCTCCTCTGAGTCTGAATCAGAAATCTGAAGAAAAACCCATCTGACCTTTCACCTTCCTGTCCAAATTCAGAATCTTGAATCTCTTCAGGAAAAGAGATATCTCGCTTTCTTTTGCCAGAAACTATTTCATAAGAAGGATCAATAGCTTGAATTAAACCCTGAGCAAGACCCAGTAACTTACTCTTGTTCAATGACATTTGAGCGGGAGTAGATAAATGTTTAGTTTTCTGTTTCTTTTTGACAGAAAAAAAAATGGGACCAACAGTGTTATTAATGGCAGCAGCAGCTTCCCCAAGGATAGGTACAACATTCTGGCAAAACATGCTTAACCTGTTCCCTTTTTCAGGACCGACAATAGTGTCTCTCCCTCGCCTACTAAGGGTACCCCAACAACTGCACAGGATGTAGTTAAACCCTGGTCCACCTACACCAGAGGAATCCAGGGGTAACAAATGAGTGGTCCGAGGTGCACCGAATGGACACAGCAGAGTCCCCCACCTTTGGCTGAAGCAAATTGCTAGTCTGATGTGGTGGCAAAGGCTGTTTGCTCAACTTTTATTTTCTTTTGGGGGCCGGAAAAAGGTCTGACCATGGGAGTGACAGTTTGTTCCATGGTCAAGCCAGAAATGGTGCATCTTTATCAGGGAAAACAAGCAGCAAAAGCCTGTACAAATTTAAAGTCTGTAAAAGTCATTTTTTCACAGTAAAATGCACTTTAAAACACTTTGCCAGCCCCAAAAAAGTAAAATAAACACTTCTCCTCCACAGAAAAAAAAAAAACAATTTCCGTGCTTTAAACAACTTTTAAAATGACAGGTAAAAAAAGCATTTAAAAGTACAATATAGTCTTGTGACAGTCTTAACAAACAAAGTCATAGCTTTAAAATAACTTTCCCAAACAGGAAGATGTTATCAAATAAACAATTTTTTTAAAGTAACATTTTTTTCTGCGAAGGGAACTTATCTGCCTAAGAAAGGAAATAACACAAGTCAACTGTCGATCCTCAGAAGCTTTGGAGGAGTGTACTGTTTGGGGGCAGGAAAGATGTGAAGGGCTTGGCACCCAAACCCATCTTTTTAGTAAGCTCAGCTTGAAATGACTAATGTTTATGGCATGTGGAAGGAGCCTTGAAGTCTTGGAAGCTGGCTGGCTGTTATTTCCTTGCCAGGACATAACCTATATAGCTTAGACTGCTGCAGCATGAGCAGTATGAAGAATATTAAAACAGTTGCAAGGCAGATAACAGAGGTGACATATTACTGTAGTTGGGTAACCTGTGACAACTGTTGTATTAAACTGCCACAAGGGCCTCTACTGTATCTTGGAAGAGGGTAACAAAACCATTACTAAGAGGCATACAGCATTCAACATAATTAGAAGTTATGTACTCACCATAACGTTCCATCTGAGTAGGTGTATTCATTTGTCTGCAACCTGTGGGTTATGGATCCGATATCGGATCCGAACCGGCATAGTTTCCAGCTATGGATCCAAGCTCTCAGCTCCTCCCCTCACCCATAATGCCCTGCTCTACCCTCATGACCTCAGATCGAGTTTGCCAAAGCAACAATACCCTCAAAAGGGTAACCAGTAATATGCAGGAAACTGAAAGGCCAGGGGGATAGGAGGGCGGGATGGTTGCAGACAAATGAATACACCTACTCAGATGGAACGTTATGGTGAGTACATAACTTCTAAATCTGAAGTAGGATATTCATTTGTCTGCAACCTGTGGGACAGAGTCCCCAGCTACCTGAATCTTGGGCGGCCATCATGGAAGGATATTCCGGAGCACCGCGGAGCCAAAGGATGCTCTACCCCTGGATGCAAGATCCAACTTATAGTGAGAAATAAATGTATGAGACGAAGCCCATGTAGCTGCTGCACAAATATCATCCAGAGGAATCCTAGCCTTGAAGGCTGCTGAGGTAGATACTGACCGGGTTGAATGGGCATGAACACCCTCCGGTGCGGGCCTTCCTGACGCTTGATAAGCCAATAAAATGCACTGTGAAATCCAGCGGGACAGAGAAACTTTGGAAATTGGCTTGCCCAAATTGAATTTTGCAAAGGAAATAAACAGCTGGTCGGATTGCCTATGACCAGCTGTCCTGTTGAGATAAAATCTTAGTTGCCTGTGAACATCTAGTGAGTGTAGCCTATATTCACCTTTGTTTTCATACTTAGGGAAGAAAACAGGGAGGTTAATAGATTGTTTGTTGTTTGCTTCAGAAGCGATTTTAGGAAGGAAGGACGGGTTGGTCCTGAGGGAGACACGGTCCGGATAAAAAACCAAGTAAGGAGGTTTAGCTGATAAAGCTTGAAGTTCAGAAACTCTCTTGGCTGATGTAATGGCTACCAAAAAGGCTGTCTTGTAAGACAAGAATTTGAGGTCCACTGTAGCCGCGGGCTCGAAAGGGGGAGCGGTCAAGGCCTGTAGGACCAGAGAAAGGTCCCAAGGAGGAACTGCTTGCTTAATAGGGGGCCTGAGAAGGAAAGTACCCTTAAGAAAGGTTTTGCACAATTTGGCTGACATAAGAGGATTAGACTCTTGACCAATGTGATAGTGAGAAATTGCCGCCAGTTGAACTTTGACTGTGGAACTGCTGGCACCATCATTAAAGAGAGGTTAGAAAATCAAGCACTACGGGGAGAGGAACCGTGAAGGGATCTAGGCCTTGCCGCTCCGCCCACGGAGAAACGTTTCCATTTGCTTGTAAACCTTTCTAGTGGCTGGTTTATGAGCCGCCACCAAAATAGCCTTTACCGGTGAAGAGATACCGAGTCCTTATCAAGAGTGGAACTGGCGCAGCCCAGCGGTCAGCTTCAGGCTGTCCAGGTTCGGAGGAGGAATGCAGGATGGATGGGATATCAGATCCGGAATAGGATCTAGAATCCAAGGAGGATTCACAGAGTGAGACCTTAGGAAGGGGAACCAGATCTGTCGAGGCCAGAACGGAGCAATGAGAATCATTCTGCAACCCAACCGAGAGGCTTTCTGAAGAACTTGCAGCATCAGAGGCAAGGGTGGATAGGCATACAGAAGACCGGGTGGCCAAGCATGCACCAGAGCGTCTCTTGGGGTACCTCCGGGAGGAGGTATCAGAGCCGAAAAACTGTCGCACTTGGTGTTTGAGGGAGAGGCAAAAGATCGCATGAAGGGTTCCCCACCGTGCGAATATGCGTTCCGCTACTTGACAATTGAGAGACCACTCGTAAGGGGTCAGAATGGTGCGACTGAGCTTGTCCGCTAGGATGTTGGACCGACCCGGAATGTGCGTTGCTATGAGAAAGCGATTGGTGGAGATTGCCCATTCCCAAACTCTCATGGCCTCTCGACAAAGAGGGTAAGACCTTGTTCCCCTTGCTTGTTGATGTACCAGACAACAGACATATTGTCCGACTGAATCGCAATTGTTCCCAAGGGAAGAAAGTCCTGAAGTGCTAGCAACGCTAAGAGCACAGCTCTCATCTCTAGAACATTGATATGCAGTAAGGTCTCTGTATCGTTCCACGTGCCTTGGACTGTCCGGCCCGCAAAGTGCCCCCCCCACCCGAGGCGGGAGGCGTCCGTGGTCACCGTGGCGAGAGGGGGAGAAGCACAAAATGGGCGACCCTCGTGGAGATCCGGGGAGTGGAGCCACCACAAGAGGGACCGCTTGCAAGCCTTGCTGATCGCTATGGGATGATACATGGGGAGAGCAAGGTAAGACCACTGTACTAAGAGCGTCCACTGTAGAATGCGCATATTGAGCCTGGCAAGAGGAAGAAGAGCTATCGACGAAGCCATGGACCCTAGAGCCCTCAGGACCAACTCCGCTGGAACAGAACATGAATGGAGAATGGCCCGCACCTGGAGCTGCAGATTCAGAATCCTGTCCGCAGTAAGGAAGGCTCGTAAACTCCTTGTGTCTAGTCTGGCCCCTATGAAATCTAAGAGCTGAGTGGGTGCCAGGTTGGACTTTTTTGTATTTATTGTGATGCCCAGAAATGGAGCAAGATGGAGAAAGGAGTCTCACCGAGAGAAGTAGATGCCTTGTTGGGGCGGTAAGGAGCCAGTCGTCCAGGTAGGGAAAGACCTGCACCCCTGAAGCCTCAGGTGGGCCGCTACCACTGCTAGTACTTTGGTAAACACCCTGGGGCTGTGGTGAGACCAAAGGGAAGGACCCGAACTGGTAGTGACTGGCTCCCAGCCGGAAGCGGAGAAACCTCCTGGAGCGCCTGTCCATTAGGATGTGGTAGTACGCGTCCTTGAGATCTATCGAGCACATCCAGTGGCATTCTCCCAGAAGGGGGAGAATAGATTGTAGAGTGACCATTCGGAATTTTTCTTTGGGGACTGCCAGATTCAGGAGAGAGAGGTCTAGGATTGGTCTTAGTTCCCCCGTCTTTTTTGGCACTAAAAGAACCTGGAGTAGAACCCTGATCCGATCTGGTCTGGGGGAACGGGCTGGATGGCTCTTTTCTCTAGCAGATGGCCAATTTCTGCTAAAGCGGCCTCCCTTTGACCGGGTGGTACGTCTGGGAGGGACTGCATCTTTGGAAGGTGAAGGAAAGGAATGTGATATCCCCGGATATGATTTGGAGAACCCAGCGGTCCGATGTTATGGACTCCCATGCCGCTAGGTGCCCGAACGTCCCCGACTGCCTCCAGAGTAGAGCAGTCGGGCAGCCCTCAGGGCTGCTGCGGCCGTTCAGAGAAAGGTTCCCTGGACCCGAAGTTTCTGGGAGCCCCTCTGCCTCTAGGGCGGCGTCCTCCCTGTCCTCCTCTGCCACGGAAGGACTGGTTGTCCGGAGCAGGCTGGGACTGCTGCGACTTCGGAACCACATCTTCTTCTGACCCTTTGGTTCCTAGAATAGGGCCTCTGGGGTGCAGAGAAGCGGATTCCGACGGCAGACAGCGTCTTCCCGTCCTTCTCGCTCTGGGTCAACGTCTCGCGAACGGTCTTGCCAAACAGAGCAGAACCATCAAACGTTCGCAAACGACGCCTTGAAGGGCTCAGAAAAATCGCAGTGGCGGAGCCAGGCCTGACGTCTAGTGACCAGTCCTGTCCCCGCAGCTCTAGCGGCGCCCTCCGTAGCATGGGAGAGTAGCCGCATAGAAGTATTCGTGACTGACCTTAGAGTGGCCATTTTGGTGGAGTGCAGAGCTCTGTCCTCCTCCGAAATGGACTCAGGGGGGGATGCAGCGTACTCCTTAATAAGGTCTCGCTGCATCCGAATAACATGTGCCAAATAGTTCAGCGCCCTCACCGAAAAGGTCGCCGAACTGAACATCCGCTTCCCCAAGCGGTCCATCATCCGAGACTCCTTGCTCGGTGGGTGGACTGAGGACTCTCCTGAGCCAGTTCCCTCTTTGTGGCCGCCGCCATCAACATGGCATCTACAGGAGGCCCCTTACTCCAATGGGTCCTGTCAGAAGGCGGGCTAAGGATTTTGTCAGGTCTTTTGGGAATTGGCTCCACGGTGTCCGGTTCCTTCCACGCCCTGGTGGTAATAAGGTCCACCAGGGGGTCGGCAGGGGGGGACACCCAAGAGGTAGACGGGCCCGTTTGAATGCCTCCAAGAACACGGACTCGTCCGAGGAAGACTTGGGGCAGACCACCCCCTGATACGGAGCATTTACATGATGTCTCCGAATGAGACATCCTCGGGGTGACCGTGGGGAGCCTTCCCTTCCTCCAAGTCCGTGTCTTCAGTGAGAGACTCAGGGAGTCAATGTGCCTCCTTTGCGTATGCTTGCGAGGAGCCTCCTCTGGGGGCTGTCAGAGGAGTCCTCAGCAGCCATTTGCTCCATAGGAGCAACTTGGGGCACAGAAGCGGGCTGTCCCAGGGCGGATGGTGGAAGCCTGGCCCAGTGCAGAGGGAGCGGGGCGGAGCCGGGCAAGTGCCGGGGTCCGGAGACCCTCAACAGAGCCCTCTCCACTACATCAAAAGCCGAAGGGGAGCCGACCTCGACCAAAGGATCCGACAATCGGCTCCCCCTCGGATCCGAAGAGTGGATCGGAGCCGGCGCCGAAGCACTCGGATCCGAAGGGACAGTGCGCTCCGACACAGACGGAGCGAAGGAGCACTGATCCCCGGATCCGGCTCGGATCCAGGCTCCGAGATCGGGTCCGACGCACTCGAGGGCATGGTCGGATCCGGTACCCAGTACTATCGGATCCGACCTCCCCGGCTCGAAGCTGCTCGGCTCCAGCTGCTCGAACCCGGAAGCGGGTCGGAGAAGGAGCAATAGGCTTGAAAAGGGTGTTGAGCTCCCGAGGGGAGGCAAGAGCACTCCCATCTGCATCTGGGCCTGGATGAACCTTCATCATCCGGTCCAGATCAGCATCCGAAGCTATGGGTAGATCTCGACGAGGCTACCGAGGTAGGCCTGGAATGCCTCCTCGATAGCCTCGCCGGAGATCGGGTCTCCTCCTCCTCAGGACCCGGTGAGAAGCACACAGGTGACCGGAGCCGAGAAGGAGGAGACCGCTCAACAGGAAGCCGGGAGAAGCCTTGGCAGGCGGGGCGAAACAGAGGTCTCGCCCGCCAGGTGCTTCTCCTCCGGTCCTTCTTAGAGCATCCCTCTCCTGTCCTGAAGCGGGAGTTTGAGTCCCAGGAGCAGGAGGGGTGCTACAGGGGAACAGCTGCAGCCGCAGGAGTCCCGAAGGAGCGGAGGTCGGAGCCGAGTCCGGCGGTAAAAGACCCGCCAGGACCAGCTTGGACCTCCGCTCCCTCAGTGCCCTGGGGTTGAACCCTGCACAAATGGAACAGCCAGATGTGAGGTGTTCAACCCCAAGACACTAACACACGAGTGTGGCCATCAGCGGTGAGAGCTTATGGCCACACTCGAGCATTTAGAAAGAATGACTTAGGCTGGTCAGCCATAGTCAAAACTTCCCAAAAGTTACAGAAGTAACTTAACAAAAACTAAAACAAGCACACAGGCCTCACACACACTCTACGTACCAGCGAGGGGAGGGAATAAAAAAAAAATACTACTGTAAATAAATTTAAACTAAAAACAGTCAATACACAAAGGGAACCTACAACTTTCACACAAAAAAGTTTAAAGAAAGCAAAAATTTTCAATTTTTATACAAGAAAATACCACTTAGCTGAGAGCTAAAGAAACCACATCCAGTTACCAGCGCGGCAAACAAGATCTGAGGTCATGAGGGTAGAGCAGGGCATTATGGGTGAGGGGAGGAGCTGAGAGCTTGGATCCATAGCTGGAAACTATGCCGGTTCGGATCCGATATCGGATCCATAACCCACAGGTTGCAGACAAATGAATATCCTACTTCAGATCAAATGTTAAGCCTGAAGTTGTTTAAAAGCAGCAGCACTTGCTCTGGTCAGCTGGGACCGTGGAAGGGACATCTTCTCAGGTATTACTGTGTACTTGAAATAAGAAAAAGAGAAGGTCCCAATCAGCTGGAAGTGTTTGATGATATTCTGACAGATGCTTTAATAGGAAATTATTTTTATGATACGGTGTCTTATGTACATACAATTGCAGGCTGCTGGATGTTAAGACAAAAACATGGGGATGGCAGTGTGAGGAGACATGGCCAGTGTCCACATGTCTAATAACTGCTGGTAATGTGGCTACTTCAGGAGGAGCTTATAGTACCAGCAAGCCTGAATCTGAGTCATAGTTATCAAAAGACACCAGACATCCTCTGGAAGGGGAACTGCAGAGGATTGCGAAGAAAAACAGGAGACAAGCATGGCTGTTAGACACTATCTTTTAGTACTTGAAGGAGGTAGCCGAGGAGGCTTCTGATGCTCAAGGTTAAGAGAGTCTATATACTGGGACAAGCAGATATTGTAAAAAGAATGGACATCAAAAGTGAGGGCTGAAAGGGGAGTGACACAGCAGTTTGTAGTCTAAAGTACATGTTGAGAGGTGCTTCTGGCCATAGCCCATGGCATCCCCTTTTTAGGCCACATAGGCATAAGGGTTGCATAAAGTAGACTTTTTTTTAAACAGTATTGAATCATCACTTGTGACACAGGCAAATAAAAATATATACAAAACTAATCAAATTGTATTAAATTAACAAAGTTATACTTCAGGTATATTGCTATATATTATATAACCTAAGCAACATTACATCAATTATTCACTTCCTGGCCCTTTTTTTAAACAAGAAAAATCTTTATTAAACCATCACTTATGACATAAGTAATCATACGTTTATATAAATAAAAATGAACCACACCGACACAATCCTAGTTGCAAACGTTTTGCATCACAAATCGTTCTGACACACTCCCACTTGTAAACATTATACATCACTTATAATCTACCCAATCATTTTCAGTGAAGCATTACATAGCTCGTTTAAGTTCTGCCTTCTTTTAAACCTCGTTCCTTCACTGTATGTATCATTCCACAATTCCCATGACTTGTTATGTAGTTTGCTCCTACCATTTTCTAAAAATCTCAATTCTAGTTGTTTTATCTCTAATACTATATTCATTACGTCTAATACAGTTGGTGTAAATTTTAATTTCCATTTTCTAGTAATTGCTTTTTGGCAGCCACCATAATTAGGAACAGCAAAGCCTTACCATGTCTAGGCAATTCCAGTTCTGTATAATAGCACAGAAAAATCATTTCCCTCATCACACCAATCCACCCACCCAGGATCTCCAACAGTGCATCCTGCAGGGAATCCTTAAAGTCCGCCAACCTACCACACTACCAGAAAATATGTTTCCAAGTACCCCTTTCTTCCCCATCACACCTCCAACATTTGCTGCCTACCTGAGGAAAAACTCTCTGGAGTCTACTTGGGGCATAAACATATCTGTGTAAACATTTCCAAACAAAAATCCTAAATCTTCTAGATTTTGTTGCATATTTGAGAGACATACATATATCCTCCCATTGTTCCTTTGTGAATTGCTTATCTAATCACTTTTCCCAATCCTTTCTAACCACCTCTGGTTTATTCTTATAGTTATTATGCAATATTTTATATGCTGTACTAATTATTCCTTTTTTAATAGCAGCTTCTGTTCTAGATTCTACTAAAAACTCTATCAATGCTGGTCTTTTGTTTAAGACCCCCTATTTCTTTCTGTTTGCCTATACTCAGATATCAATCCTTGACAGGGAAGGCAGTCTCTAACCTGCAGTCCAAATAAATTCTTGGCCGCTTCCCATTCTATTACCTTTCTCTCTCTAGTTATTTGCTCCCAATATCATGGTTCCTTTGCCAGTTTTCTCCAATAAATTCCAGCCCCCTCTTGACTATTGTCTATATCCCTAATTGCAGCCATCCCTATTGGAAGAATCTCTAGTCTCCTTTCTCCAGTCCCATGTTGGCTAAGTTCTTAGAACACTTTCTGATACTTTATGGATATAATATTCTGTATCATTATTGTTATTCGCCTTAAAGGCCTGCATCCAAAATCCCAGTCTTTCCTTGTTTCTTGAATTTCCCCTCTGTTTCAACATCATCCCTTCCCACTTTGAATTATAGTTTTTTGCTTGTGCTATGTATAGGAGCCTTAAATGTGTAGCTTTGAAATACCCCTTCAAATCTGGTAATTCCAATCCACCCTGTTCTACTGGAAGAATCAGCTTATCCCACATGACTCTTGCCATCTTTCCCTCCCAGGTAAAGTCCTTCAGCTTTTTATTAATTGCTGTCCACAACTTCTCCTCTGGTTGATAAAAATATGCCTGACTTGTGTATAAGACTAAAGGGACTAAAAACATTTTGACTGCTTGTATCTTACTACTCATATCCATATCCATATAACAAAGCTTCCATTTTCTCAGGTTTTGTATTATTTTTTGCTTACTCTATTCCCACATATCCTTAGCTGCCATACCAGAATCATTTTTAATCCATACACCTAAATATTTCATTTTAGCATGCCCCCATAAATATGGATATTGCTGAAACAATTTGTGTCTGGGTACATAATTTATCATGATTGCCTTTGTTTTAACTTCATTAATTTTGTATCCCAAAAAGATCTGAAACTGTCTCAAAATGTTCCACAACACTGTAATGTCTCTTTCTGGTTTTGTTAGGTATAAACTAATATCAGCTTTTCTTGACTACTGTACCAATTATATCCTTGAATTTCTGAGTCCCTTATTTTCTTTGCCATTGGTTCTAAATATAATGCAAATAACAAAGGGGAAAGAGGACACCCATGCCTGGTTCCTCTGCTCACGCAGAAGCAAAAAGTGGACTTAAGCTAAATTTGTACTGGCTGAGCATTTTAAGAACATGAGAAGTACTTCATGATATCTAAACTCTTCCAGAAATTAAGACAAGAGACAAAGCCAAAGCTTCATTATTGCCCTTGTCTGTTATTGAGGAACCATTTCAAAGAGTAACCATGGACATTATAGGGCCTCTTAGTACCCAAATCAGCACAGAAAGGAGGCATATCTTGGTAACAGACTGTGCTGGTAGATACCCTGAGGTGGTGGCCTTGTCCTGCATTAAAAAAGAGAAGATGTTAAATGCTCTATTAGAAATCTTTCAGCACGGCAGATTTCCCTATGAAGTACTAACCAACAGAAGTGCTAATTTCATATTGGACTTGCTGTCCAGTTTGTGAATGTGTTGCTGGGTAAAACAGCTAAAATCTACTCCCAGTTGTCCACAAACTGTCTAGTGGAGACATTTAACTTAAGGCCATGCTTACAGCATTCACAAAATAGTTTAAGCAGGACTGAGATAAATACCTGTCATTTCTCTGCTTTGACTTAAAGAAGTGCCTCAAGAATCCAAATGAATTGTCATCTGAACTAATTTATGGTCACAGGGTAAGGATACTCCTAATTTTAATTCACGATGAGTATGAGGATGAATATGATTCTTACAAGAAATCTGCTGTAGATTATTTCATAAATTTAGGGAGCTCACAAACTTGGCAAAGGAACACCTAGCACATTCACAACAGCAGCAAAAGGCCTAGTATGACAAGAAGTTATAGTTTCACTGCAGCTATCTCCTACCCAGATTCAGGAAATCTGAACAGCACTACATACATTTGGGAACATGTTCACTGCTCAAAGTGTACCCAAATGGCGGAGGACCCTGTGGACACAGGATCCTAATGACCAATCAAATAGCAAGTTAAGGAAACCATGCAGAAGGGAATGCAGGAGATATTGTGTTTGGTGATAACCCAAGACCCCAACAGCCTCTGGGTCTTACTAGAAGTACTGATGCCAAAGAAAGAAGGGGGCATAAGGTTCTTTGTAGAATACAGAAAAAATAAACAGTCACACAGAGTTCAGACGCTCACCTCATGCCTAGGACAGAAGATGTATTAGAAGAGCACAGTGGTGCTAAGTCTCTAACCACTATTGACTTAATGGTTAACTGTAAGTACCCTTAAAACCTGTAGCAAGGGAGAGCTCAAGTTTTGTTACCCCTTTTGGATTGTATGAGTTCAGCAAAATATCCTTTGAAAGTAAAGAAAGTGTCCCAGCATCCTTTCAGCATCTGGATGAATAGAATCAGGTAGAAACTGGAGAGTATGCACTTGCTTACCTAGATGATGTTGCAGTTTATAGTCAGTCCTCTAGGAGCATGCTGAACATGTCAAGGAGGTGCTAAGCTCACTGAGAAGGGGTAGGATTAACTTTTAAACCAAACAAATGCCCTGTGATTATAGAAAAGTATCTTACCCTGAGCATGAGGTAAGCAGTGACAGAACCTGGACATAGCCTGTGAAGGTGGAGGATATCTAAGCATGGCAGTACAGTAGTAGTGCTGTTAATGTATATTTAGATGATGTTTCTGTCCAAGGGACTCGCTATGGCAGTTTAAGGGATTCCCTTTCTACATAAGCACTGTTGCTTTCGGTTAACTCAAGAAAACTCACTTGAGAGCCAGAAAGGGGAGAAATCTGAGAAACTGTTGAAAATCTATATTTTTTTTCCACTGAAGACACAGGCAAAGGTAAGAAACATGAAAAAAGCTGTATAAAATCTGCAATTTTTTTTCTGTTAAGATGTGCTAAAATGTAAAATATAAGTAATGTGAAAAACTGTAAAACCTGTAATTGCTTTTATGTATAACTGCAGCAAAATGAAAAAAAATCTAAAGAAACTGCAGAAAAAAGATGTTATGTACTCACCATAATGTTCCATCTGAGTAGTTCTACTTCATTTGTCTTCAACCTTTGGGACACTGGATCCATGTCGGATCCGAGCCGGCAACCTTACTAGCATCTGCTCTGAGCTCCAAGCTCCTCCCCTTACCCATAATACACCTCCAATACCTTCCAACCCCCATATCGAGTTTGCTGAATTTTATACTGATAACCCAACCTGAAAAAATACTTGTGACCTATAACTGCAGCCCGTAGGCTGTTCATATGCCAAGGTCTGGGGGAAGGAGGGAGAGACTGTTGAAGACAAATGAAGTAGAACTACTCGGATGGAACGTTATGGTGAGTACATAACTTCTTTATCTGAAGTAGTTTACTTCATTTGGTCTTCAACCTGCGGGACAGAGTCCCCAGCTACTAAACTCCTGGGTGGCCCTCATGGAAGGATATTCCGGAGCACCGCAGAACCAAAAGATGATCTCCTTCTGGAAGTCAAATCCAGTTTGTAATGAGAAATAAATGTATGAGATGAGGACCAAGTAGCTGCGGAACAAATATCATCCAAAGAGACTCTAGATGAAAAGGTGGCAGACATAGCCATGGATCTAGCGGAATGAGCTCTTACCTGACCCAGAAGAGACATGCCTCTGTCCTTATAGACCTGAAGGATGGATGAAGAAATCCATCTTGCAATAGTGACCTTGGCGATAAGTTTCCCCAAAAAAGGTTTATAGAAGAATACAAACAATTGATCAGATTTACGGAAATTTTTTGTCCTGTGTAAATAGAATTGAACTGTCTAAGAACATCCAGCAGGTGGAGTTTGTATTCCATCTTGTTAGCAAAATTAGGAAAGAAAACAGGTAAACTGATGGTCTGATTGATATTAACTGGTGATGCCACCTTAGGAAGAAAGGACAGATTGGGCTGAAGGGAAACCCTATCTTTGTGAAAAATCATATAAGGAACTTTGACGGACAAGGCCTGTAGTTCTGAAACCCTTTTGGCAGAGGTAATAGCCACCAGAAATGCTGTTTTCCAATATAAATATTTTAGATCTGTGGTTGCAGCAGGTTCAAAAGGTGGAGCGACCAGAGCTTGAAGAACCATAGTAAGGTCCCATGGGGGAACAGGATACTTGACCGGGGGCCGAAACAAAAAAGTGCCTTTAATAAAGGCTTTATACATCCTGGAGGAGGGTAGAGAGGCAGAATTCTCTCCCACATGAAAATGAGAAATGGCAGCCAACTGAACCTTGACAGTAGAAGAACTAGCTCCGTGTTGAAAAATATCAGCTAGAAATTCAAGAATGGCGGAAATAGGGGCCCTGAAGGGGTCTAAACTCCTTTGAGAGGCCCAAAAGGAAAAACATTTCCACTTGCTGCAATAAACCTTCCTGGTAAAAGACTTATGTACAGCCACCAAAATAAACCTAACTGAGGAGGATAATCCAGGAGTCCTACAATCACGGTAACTGGAGCAACCAAGTTGTGAGCTTCAAACTGTCCAGATTTGGATGAGGAACCCCTGAAGGGTGTGAAACCAGATCTTGAATGGGATCCAAGATCCAAGGCGGAGCCAGAAGGTGAGACCAAAGGAAGGGAAACCATACCTGGGCAAGGCCAAAACGGGGCAATGAGGATCACTTTGCTCCCCAGTCAACGAGCTTTCTGTAGAAACCTCGGAATAAGAGGTACTAGAGGGTAAGGATACAGAAGACCGGCAGGCTAAGCATGGACTAGAGCATCTCTGGGGGACTCCTCCGGCAGGGGGTTCAGAGCGAAAAACTCGCTGCACTTCACGTTGAAAGGAGATGCAAAGAGATCGCAGCAAAGCTGACCCCACTCTAAGAAGATCTGTTCCGCTATTGAAAGATTCAGAGACCACTCGTAAGACATCAGAATAGTTCGACTTAACCTGTCCGCTAGGATGTTGGACCATCCCGGAATGTGCGTTGCGATGAGAAAACCAGTGGAGGTCACCCATTCCCACACTCTCATGGCCTTGCGACAAAGGGGGTAAGACCTGGTGCTTCCCAGTCTGTTAATATACCAGACCACTGACATGTTGTCTGACTGAATTGCAATAGTTCAAAGAGGAAGAAAGGCATGAAGGGCCTGCAACGCTAAAAGGACCGCCCTCATCTCTAGACCATTTATGTGCAAGCTGGTCTCTACAGGGGACCACAGGCCTTGGACTGTCCTGCCCGAACAATGCCCCCCCACTTGAGTTGGGAGGCATCCGTGGTCACTGTGGCTTGGGTCGGGGCTGCAACAAAGGGTCCAAAATGTCCGGAGAACACATCCACCATATGAGGGACGACCAACAGACTCAACTGAGTTGTACTGGATACGACAATGGAAGTTCCAGCAGGGACCATTGTACAGCTAGCATCCACTGTAGAATTCTCATATGTAACCGGGCACACGGGAGAAGCGTATTGCTCGCCGCCATTGAACCTAAGGCCCTCAACACTGATTCTGCCATTGGAAGATGAGAATGGTAGATTAGAGAGACATGCATTCTCAGGTTTTGTACTCTCTCCGAGGTCAGGAAGATTTTGCATTCTAAAGTATCTATCCTTGCACCAATGTTGTCTATCACCAGTACAGGATCTAGGAGTGATTTGGATGCATTGATTGTGATCCCCAAATGCAGGGCAAGGATCAGGAAATAATCCCTGGTTTGAGAGAGTAGACGCCTGCTGGGAGCAGTGAAGAGCCAATCGTCCAGGTACGGATAGACCTGAATGCCCTGAAGCCTCAGGTGAGCCGCTACTACTGCCATCACTTTGGTGAACACCCTGGGGGATGTGGAGAGACCAAAGAGTAGGGCTCGAAACTGGTAATGATTGACTTCTAGCCGGAAGCAGAGGGAATCCCCTGGAGCTTCTGTGCATTTTTATGTAATAGAAAGCACATTCAGTCACTCTCTTGCAGGTACGGCATGATGGACTGTATTGTGACCATCCGGAACTTCTCTTTGGAAACTGACAGGTTCAGGGTAGATAGGTCCAGAATGGGTCATGAGTCCCCCATTTTTTTTTACACCAAAAAGAACCTGGAGTAGAAGCCTGACCCAGACTGATCTTGGGGGACGGTTTTAATGGCTCGTTTTTCTAGCAGCTTGGAAATTTCCTGTGCTGCTGCCTCCTTTTGCATGGGTGGTACATCCGGGAGGTGTTTGGGAGATTTGGGTGGACCCACAAAGGGGATAGAGTATTCTCTGGATATGATCTGAAGCACCCAGCGGTCTGATGTTATGGACTCCCATGCTGCCAGGTGCAAGGACAATCGCCCCCCCGACTGCCTCCAGAGTAGAGCAGTTGGGCCACCCCTCGGGGTTGCTGTCCGGGTCTGTCCGAGAAAGGTTCCCAAGACCAAAAAATTCCTCGGACCCCCTCTGCCCCTGGGCCGGCATCCATTCTATCTCCCTCTGCCTCTGGGGGAAGATGAGCCCTGAGTGTCCCGGGAATACTGTGACTTCTGGAACCACATCTTCTTTTGCCCGCTCTGGTTCCAGGAAAAAGATCTTTGAGGGTTCGAGAAGCAGATCCCGACGGCAGACAGTGTCTTCCTGTCCTTCTCACTCTGGACTAAAGTCTCTTTGACGGTCTTACCAAAAAGAGTAGAGCTGTCATAATGGTCATTGGCAAAGGACACCTGGAAAGGTTCCGGAAATTGACATAATCTGAGACAGGCATTGTGCCTCATGGACATGCCAGACCCGGAAACTCTAGCTGCTCCTTCTGTAGCGTGTGAAAGGAGTCACATGGACGTGTTGGAGACTGCTTTCAAAGTGGCCATCCTCGGGGAGAATGAGTCCCTGTCCTCCTGCGACATGGACTTAGAGGGAGACTCCGCCAGCTCCTTTACTAGGTCGCGCTGGAGTCTCGTCACATGGGCCAGGTAGTTCAGCACCCTACTAGAGAAGGTAGCTGAAGCGTAAACCCACTTCCCTATGCAGTTCATCACCCACAACTCTCAGTCAGGAGGATGAACCGAGGAATTCTCTTGGGCTAGTTCCTTCTTTATGGCTGGGGAGCCCTTGTTCCTTGCTGGCCTATCCTCAAAGTCTTGTCAGGAGTTTTGGGAATTGGTTCCACGTTATACGGCTCCTTCCATGCCCGCGAGGTGACCAGGTCCACCAAGGGATCTGCGGGAGGGGACATCCAGGAAGTAGATGGGCCCGTGCTGAAAGCCTCCAGGAACATGGACTTGTCAGAAGAAAGTTTGTGGGCAGACCAAACTCCCCTTTGGCGAAGGATTTCCATGATGTCTCCAAAGGAGACATCCTCGAGAGGTGGCCTGGGAGAACCTTCTCCATCATCCAAGTCCGTATCCTCGGTGAGGGACTCGGGGAGTCCAAGTGCCTCCTCTTGCATGTATACTTGCGAGGCACCTCTCAGGTGGGGCTCTCTGGGGCGGAACTCGCAAGCCACTTGTTCCTCAGGAGGAACTGTCTGGGGCTCCTCAAGCATGGGCTGTCCCATTGGGTAAAATGATGAGAAACATAGAGAGAGAAACGAGGGAGTCTGGGCGGAGTCCGAGTGGACAGACAGGTGTCTCAATCCAGAGGAGAGAACCCTTTCTACTACGTCGAATGCCGAGGGAGAACAAACCTCCTGTGGAACCAATAAGGAGGCCGGTCTCACCGGGTCCGCTGAGAGAATCGGAGCCAGGTTCGAAGTGGACAGGGCTTCGAGGGAAGGAACTTGGCCCGACAAAGGTGGAGCCGATGAAAAAAGTTCCACTCCCTCGGATCCGACACCCAAGCTCAGGCTCTGAGAGCGTCTCGGATCCGAGCTGGTCAAATCCAACATGCTCCAGGCAGCTGTCAGCGTCGAGGAAGCAGGTACCATTGGCGCCGACCCCCTGACTAAAGCCATCTTCGGATCCGAGTAGTCCCAACCCAGTGGACAGATCGGAGAAGGAGAAATCGGTTGGAAAAAAGGAAACGAGCTCCCCCCTCCTGAGGGAGAGGGGGCTGGCATGACCCCCATCTGGATCTGAGTACGAATGAACCTCCTCATCTTTTTATCCATGTCGACTTCAGATAAGAACCAGGTGGACCTCAACAAGGTCACGGACTCCGACCTTGCGGGTCGGGGCACCGAGGCCCTAGAAGTAGAGCATGTCTCCTCCAGCTCCGGGGAAAACCTTGGAGATCGGAGCCGAGGGGAGTCACGGATCCTAGGAGTCTTAACCAGTGAAGGGAGGACTGGAGACCTCTTGCGTTTCTCAGTCCTTGGTCTTGGCTCTCTCTCCTTCTCCCTGCCCCTTTTTTGCTCCGCTTCTGCAGGCTTTGATGTGGGAGGTTGAGTCCCAGCCTGGGAGGGAGGAGAAGCAAGGGCAAGAGAAGAAGAAGAAGAGGCAGCCACAGCAGCTGCTGTGACCGAACATGAGGCAACCGCCTCAAAAGAGAGAAGAAGGCCAGGGCCAACTTCGCCTTCTTGTCCTTAATGGTGCGCAGGTTAAAACTTGCGCATATAGTGCAGTCTGTACTAAGGTGGGCCATGCCCAAGCACATTACACAAAGAGTGGGGCCATCCGCAGGGGACAACTTATGGCCACACTCAGTGTATCTTTTAAATATGGGCTTATCAGCCATCACAACAGTGGAAAAAACAAGAAAAGTAGTATTTTTTCTCACTGAACACACCACTCACCACAGTCACACACAGAACACACTGAGAGGGTGGAGGGGAAGCAACACACTGAGAAACTACTAAAACTAAGCTAAACAACTCTAAAGATAGATAACTCGACGCACCACGAGAGGGGAGGAGAAGGGGAACCTACACTATCACTAACCTAACTATAGTAAAGGAGAAAAAGACTTTCTAAAGACTTTATACCCACTTACTACCCAGAGCTCTGGAGATCACGATGCTTCAGCTAGCAGCAGAAAATGAGATCTGGGGGTTGGAAGGTAGTGGAGGTGTATTATGGGTAAGGGGAGGAGCTTGGAGCTCGGAGCAGATACTAGTAAGGTTGCCGGCTCATATCTGTTACGGATCCGGTGTCCCACAGGTTGAAGACCAAATGAAGTAAACTACTTCAGATCTGAAATTATTTTTTTTTCTGGTAAAGACACACACACACACACACACACACACACACACACACACACACACACACACACACACACACACACACTCACATTAGCAAGGATAGCAGCTAGTTCCTGACAAACTAATGGATTTTCAGGAATTAGATGTTAAATTTATGAATTATTAAGTGTAGCTGGAACTTTCCATAATAAGAAGTTATGTACTCACCATAACGTTCCATGTGAGTTGTTCCATCTTGCCTTCATTCTTCACTGATGGGTTTGGAGCTGATCCCTTGGCTCCAACACAGCCTTTAGCAAAGCTCAAGGTTTACCAGTAGCTCAAGACCAAGCCCCTTATCCCATGATGCACTGCTGGAATTAAGTCAGATCTTGTTTGCTGCGTGTACCATATCCCTGTGAGAGAACTACTCTCCCAAGAGAGAGAAGGATTGAATAACCAGGATGAGATCAGCCTCTAGGTCAACTATCAGCCAGGTGGGGAATGGAGGGAGGGACATAAGAATGAAGGCGAGATGGAACAACTCACATGGAACATTATGGTGAGTACATAACTTCTTAATGTGAAGTTGTTGAATCTCGCTGTTCATTCTTCACTGATGGGGTAGCGTCCCTAGCACCCTGAATCTGGGGTGGCTCATGGGAGTACATTCTTCAGGACCATAAACCCAAAGTAAGCCCTGTCCCTGGAGGCCTTATCACCTTTGTAGAGTGATAAAGGTATGAGGTTTAGACCAAGTGGCTGCAGCACAAATGTTATCAAGGAGTAATTTGGCTTGAAATACAGAAGATGTAGAAACTGCTCTGGTAGAATGAGCTTTAATCTTGTGCAGTAAGGGCATATTAGCCGCTGAATAAACAAAAGTGATACAATCACATAGCCATTTCGAAAGCGTTGTTTTAGCCACTGGTCTACCTTTTCTGGCTTCAGAGAATGACACAAAGAGCTGGTCTGATTTTCTAACATCTTTTGTTCTGTCCAAATAATATCTGAGCTGTCTGTGAACGTCAAGTTTGTGCAGCATGTACTCTAATTTATTGGAGTGGTTAGGGAAGAAGACTGGTAACTCAATGACTTGGTTTATATTAGATTCTGAAAAAACTTTGGGCAAAAAGGAGGGGTTTGTCCTAAGAGATACTCTATCAGCATGAAAAATCAAATAAGGAGGGCTGATAGATAAGGCTTGAAGTTCTGACACTCTGCGGGCAGAAGTAATAACCACCAGAAATATGGTTTTCTATGATAAAAATTTGAGATCACAAGATGATGCTGGTTCAAATGGGGGAAGAATCATGCGAGACAGCATAAAGTTTAGATTCCAAGGAGAATAAGGAGTTTTCACTGGAGGCCTCATGTGGAAGGTCCCTTTGAAAAAGGCCTTGGACAACTTGTGGGGACATTATGTTTAGCCCGTCCACTCTGAGATGAAAATTAGATATAGCAGCCAACTGGACCCGAACTGTAGCAGCTGCAGCTCCTTCATTAAAAATCATAGTCAAGAATTCTAAAATGGACGGCAAGGGAGCTTGATAAGGATCAATGTTCTGCTTAGAAGCCCATATGGAAAGTCTCTTCCACTTACTAAGATATAGTCTCCTGGTGGATGGCTTACGAGACGACAAAAGAATCTGTCTTGCCTCATCAGACAGATCATGAAGCCTGGCTATGATGGGAACTGGAGCAGCCAAACTGTGAGCTTCAGTGACTGCAATGAGGGGTGGAGGTCCCCCGATGGATGTGTCAGAAGGTCTGGGACTGGGTCCAGAATCCATGGATTTTCCAATAAATGATGATGAAGGAATGGGAACCAAATCTGCTGAGGCCAATGTGGGGCTGTAAGGATGACAGTCCTTCCCAGCATCATTGCTTTCTGTATGTCTGGGTATAAGAGGGATTGGAGGGAATGCCTAGAGAAGACCCAGGGGCCAGTCATGTATGAGTGCGTCTCTCGGGGGTTGTCCCGGAGGGGGAATCAGGGCAAAGTAGCTTCTGCATTTCATGTTGACGTGACTGCCAAAAAGGTTGCAGCAAGGCTGGCCCCATTTGTGCAAAATCCTGTCCGCAATCTCTTGTTTGTGGGACCACTCGTGTGGCAACAGAATTGCCCTGTTCAGTTTGTCTATCACGTTGGATATCCCCGGGATATGAGTTGCCAACAGAAAGTGCTGGGAGGAGACAGATCACTGTCAAACTCTGACGGCTTCTCAGCAAAGGGGGTAAGATTTGGTCCCGCCTTGCTTGTTCAAATACCAGACTACCGACATGTCTGTCTGAACTGCAATCGTCCCTAGAAGAAGAGAGTCCTGAAAGTACTGCAACGCCAGAAGTACTGCTCTCATCTCCAAGACACTGATATGCAGGTGTGATTCTTGATCCGTCCATGTACCTTGGGCGGTCATTCCCTGAAAATGCCCCCCCCCCCACCCTATCAGGGAAGCGTCCGTGGTCACAGTGGCTACTGGAGGGGGTAGAATAAAGGGACGTCCTATGGTTACATGGAGACGTCAACCACCACTGGAGATCTCTCTTGCAAGAGTTTGTAATCAAAATCATATGACTCATTGGAAGTTCCTGATAGCACCATTGGATGAACAGCAGCCATTGAAGAATTCTCATATGCATCCTTGCTAAAGGTATTACCAAGATCGCTGCAGCCATCAAACCTAATACTTTTAAGACTTCTGCAGCTGGTGCTCTGTCCTTTGACACTAGTGATTTGACATGCTGGCGAAGGAGAAAAACCCTTTCGGTTGGTAGTCGTAGAGTGGTGGTTGAAGTGTCTAACTCTGCCCCTATAAAGACAATATGCTGTGATGGTGACAATTCAGATTTTTCTGAGCGGATTGTAATGCCTAAGTGATGGTAAAGTGTCAGAGTGTATTCTCTTGCTTGAATAAGTTGATACCTGGTGGTGAAGGTAAGGAGCCAATCATCTAGGTACGGAAACACCTGGAATCCTAGACGCTTCAGATGAGCCGTGACCACTGCCATGCATTTGGTGAACACTCTGGGGGCTGTAGTGAGACTAAAGGGCAGGGCTCGAAACTGATAATGATTGGCTCCCAGCTGGAAAAGCTAATGATGTCTGGATGGCCTGGCCATTTTATGTGGTATTACGCATCCTTGAGATCTGTGAAGCACATCCAATTGTTTTTCCCTAAAAAGGGAAGTATCGACTGAAATGTAACCATCCGGAACTTCTCTGTCATTACAAATTGGTTGAGTCTGTTGAGGTCCAAAATAGGTCTCCCGTACCCTGTCTTCTTTTGGAACCAAAAAGAATCGTGAGCAAGTTCCGAATCCTATTTGGTCTGCTGGGACTGGCTGGATGACTCTTTTTTTCTAGCAACTTGCAGATCTCTATAGTTGCTTGTTCCCTGTAACTGTGTGGAACGTCCAGGATTCCTCTCGGGGGCATAAGTTGGGTGAAGAATGGTATGAAATACCCTCTGGAAATAATGCTTTGTACCCAGCTGTCGTTTGTTATATCTTGCCAGGCATCTGGGTATAAAGACAAGTGATCCCCGACTGTCTCCAGAGCAGGACAGTCGGGTCTCCCTTCAGGAGCGCTGATAGGGTTGACCAGAGAAATGATCTCTGTCACCTGGTGTTGCGGACCCCCTCTGCCATGAGGGCGGCATCTTCCATTGTTACCCCCTCCTCTGCCCTTAGAGAGGGGTTGACCCACGTGTGTCCTGAAAGGCTCCTTGGGCTTTTCGGAACCACATTTTCCCTCCCCGTTGGCCTTTGGGGTAAGGCCGAGTAGGGGTGGAGAAACGGACTCCGATGGCAGAAAGAGTCTATCCCTCCTGCTCACACCTGGTAAGAGTTTCCTTTACTTTGGGCCCAAAGAGAGATGAGCCATCAAAAGGGGTGTTGACAAATGAAGACTTAAAGGGCTCCGCGAAGGAACACAAGCGCATCCAGGAATGTCGTCTTAGCGCAACTCCTGTACCCACTGCTCTACTCGTCTCATCAGCTGCATATGATACGAGACGCATGGACGAGTTCACGATGGAGTTTAGGGTAGTGAACTGGGCGGCAACTCTGTCAGAAACCCCTGCAGCTACAGTATCCTGAAGAGCATCTCCCAACTCCTTAAGGAGATCTCTTTGCAGACTGGTGAAGTGGGTCAAATAGTTCAGGGATCAGAGTGTAAAAGTGGCTGAACTAAACATGCATTTCCCACAACGATCCATGATCCTGGACTCTCTGTTAGGAGGATGGATCGTTGAGGAAGTCTCAGACATTTCCTTCTTGTGGCCACCGCCATCACCATGGCATCAACAGGGACTCCCCTGGACAAAAAAATCTTTATCTATGGGTGCAGAAATGAACTTGTTTGGCCTCCGAGGGACAGGCTCCATGGGCTCTGGTGACTCCCACACCCTTCGAGAGACCAGCTGCATAAGCTCATCAAAGGGTAGAGACACCCAAGAGGTGGAAGGTTGAGACTCGAAAGCCTTCAGGAGAACTGACTCGTCCTCAGTAGGGCTTTTGGACTGCCAATCCCCCCTCTGACTAAGGATCTCGAGTATCTCCGTAAAGGAGATATTCTCAGAGGGGGGGATCGGGGGGACACTTCCGACTCATCCAAGTCAGTATCAAGATGTCAAAGACTCTTATGGGGAGTCCAAGTGTCTCCTCTTGCACAATCTCTTCCTGAGGGCCTCCACAGTGGGAGCCTCTGTGGAGGTCTCGGAAGAGCAAGAGGCACCCTGTGGGGCTACCTGAGGCTCAGGGTCTCTACGCTTGGCCTGGACGATGGCAGCAGAAGCAGACACAGGCACTTTGGGGGAAGAAGAGGCCAGACCTGGTGTCGAGGATGTCTTTGGGGACAAGGCTCTCCTCATGGCTTCGAAGGCATCACTCCTCCGATGAAGAGGAGTAGACGGATCCGAGGGAACCGCCATCCCCTCCTGCACCAAGACCGTGGGCTCCGAGCCAGAGGTAGGAGCCGAGGCCCCGAGAGGAAGAGTCGGCACTGACAAGTCGGTGCGACTATCCTCCCTGGACCCGACAGGAGAGTGTCGGCCCCTAAAGTCCCCGGTTGGCACCGAGGACATCAGAGTAGATGGAACCGATGGCACCGGGGCAGGTCTCTGCTCCAAAGGCTCCACGAACAGCAAGTTGGCCCCCTCCGGCTCTGAAGATCCAGTACAGCTTGGAGGAGGAGCAATCAAATCTGGGATGGTGGTCTTCTGTTCCGATGCTGGGGTCGGAGCCAACAACAATTTGGCAAGGCCTGGTGCCCGTAAGAGCTTCTGCACCAATCGGTCCATAATATCCAAATCCGAGAGGCTGACAGAAGAAGTAGAAGAGTGCACCGATGGTGCAGACTGGAGAAGTGGAGATACAGGTCTCTCAGAGACCGGCTCCAAGACAGTGGACCGGCTCCGAAAAGAAGAGACACTCGGCTCCAATAACTGTGAAGCCGAAGTCCTGGAATCTTCCACTTCCTTAGACTTTTTAGATGCCTTGGAATCAGTAGATGATTTTGATGATTTAGAGGACTTGCTGGCCCCATCCTGGTCAGACAAAGCTTCAGTGAAAGGATGCTTCAGCAAACCTCGATCCACAGGCTTCCTTTTCCTCTCTAAAAGAACCCTTAAAGAAAAGGAATGGCAAATGCTACAGGACTCCTGCAACTGCACTACACCCAAACAATACACACACTGAACATGCCCATCAGTGAGAGACATCTTTAGCCCACAGTCTGGACATTTTTTGAATCCAGACTTTGGGTGCTTGTCTTTTTAATCGGACATATTATGCAATATACAGACTAGAAGAAAGTAAAGATAACACTACTAACAACCCAACACCGTTTAAAGTTATTCTGTGTGTGTGTGTGTGTGTGTGTGTGTGTGTGTGTGTGTGTGTGTGTGTGTGTGAGTGTGAAAATGCAGTGTTAATAAGCTAGCATTATAAGGCATTGTGCTTAGAATCAAATGGGCAAATCTCTGGGATCCCAGTATTTATATCCTTGTTATGTAGTTGATTATGAACCTTATTTGGGTGAGGCTAGAGTGCATCACATTCCAAGGCAGCAATGCTCATCTGGCATAAGCTGAAAAGGCCAACATCTCACATAAATCATTTTTATATCACACAGTGGTGCAGCTCAAAAGACTACAGCCCCTCTCACTGACATAGTAATTGTTTGCAGTGCTGTAGTTTCTAGGCCATACCCTCACATATTAACTGGTGGTACTGGAAGACATTATAAACCTGTGCCATCACATATTAAATCCATTACATTCAAAACGTTAAAAGCTTTGAGTAACAGTCCAGTCACTGTTCTAAATCTGGGACAGCCTCTAAACCTGTATGGCATCTTTCATTTGTAAAGTTTGGGCCATACCAAGATCTCTCTCTGGAACAGTTTTTATCCTTTGAGACTTCTTCATATGAAAGGACCCACGGGCTCTATGAACTGATTTACTGTGACTATGTCCAGAACAACCTGACCTCTGTTGATGGTTCTCCAAGCCGTGGTGAAGTTAGGTAACTCCAGACTCGCATGTGTCCCAAGATTATAGTCAGGATTGCAGTACCTAGGTTGGCACAGATGTCCTCTCCGGTGACTTTCACAGGGTTGGGAAGCATCTTGTGCCTGATAGCCTTCCTTGTGAGACAAGAAGGATTTATCCTCTTTTGGATCTATGTTGATCTGAAAGGAGAGAAAAAACAATTGTGCAAAGAGATCATAAAGATCTTCTACAGGTCTCAAATTGTTGCCTAGCAGGTTATGACAGGCCTAGCTGCACAAGAATGTTGAGCAGTGCATCCAGTATGTCCCCTCTGAGATCCCAATTAAGGAAGGACAGCCTCAGCCATGTCATCCAGCTCAGGCATATGCGAGAGCCTAGAGCCCTAATTACTGCATCAACAAAGCTGAAATTATAGCAGGTTATGTGGAAATCTACTGCAGAAGCCAAAGACCGAGTCTTACTCAGATCCTCCTTGAGCTCACAAACCATGAAGTATGATAGGTTTTACAGTGCCTCTTCACTTGGGAGGACAGGAAATTTAAACAGTGAGATTAATAACCAAGGAATCTAAACCCCAGTGTAGAAGAGGCATATTCCGTTTTCTATATTTATCCAAAGTTTTGGAGACTTTGGAATCAAAATATTTTAGTCTCTTAGAATCATGCTGGCACAAGAAGGATGATATAAATATTAACTCAAAAATGCTCTGGAAGGGACTTGCTCCATTCAGATGGAGTCTTCAAGGCATAACTACCTTTTTTGCACTTGTAGCGTGGTCTGGGCATTTTTAGGGCAACCAAAAAGACATCTTTGAAAACCAGCTCAATGGAGTGGGGGTGTAGATTACCAAAGATTTGTACTGCTTTTTCCCCAAAAGCTCAGTGAGGGTCTGGGAAGAAGAAATGGAGACACAAGGCCACTCCATATAATACTTCATAGCCACTCCATATAATACTTCATAGCCTCAAGGTCTATCCAAAGGAGGGTCATTAGATGAGTATTTCAGGATGGGAGTGTTATATGTTTTTGTCCATCTCAAAGACAGTGGTCTTTGGAGCTTAAGACTCTTCATTACAGCTTGAATCAGAAAGAGTCCATTACCCAAACTCGATACACATAAACTCCTACATGGCCTTGCTCAAGAGTGAGAATGCAGTAATTACAAAGTGGGTATCAGATGAGGGAGAACCTGCATTTGGAAGCATGAATAATAATAGTCTTGGTTAGGCACAGACAGCACAGTGCAGGGCCATGAAATGGCATTAGGTGATATTCCCTAATGGCATGGTCCCACATCAGTAGCTTGGGATCTCAACAGAAAGTAAACATCTGCCTGATATTTAGGTGTACTGCAAAGAATGCTGCAGTAGGAAAACCCAGTGCCGCCCAATTTGGCAGACAGATGCTGGACTTCATGGGGGTACACCTCAGCCTTGAATACTCATGACTTTTGGCTGAATGACCTCAGAGAACACATCCTAGGATCAGCCTAGTCAGCCACAAACTCTGGCTGATCAAATGGCATTAGGCAATGCCTAGACTCGAGTCCAACCACAGTGGTGGGAGCTGAGGGTGCTGTTTCTCCAGGCCTTTCATCATCTGCCAAAGTGTAGGACAAGTAAAGCTTGAGCCCTTACTAGTTGAGGACATGCTGAGCATCTTTGGAGACTAGAGGGCTGTTTTCACAACTGACTTACTTCTATAGGGCTAGGCAGCAGCCTGCCCTCGCAGCTTCATTCCTTGCACTGGGGCACTGATACTTGGAGTTGCACATGGTGCACTCTCCTGTAAGTCACCACATGAGGAACTTTCAAACCCTATCATGCTCCATGTAGAACAGAAGGCTGAAAGCATATTTTTTCAGTGCCTATTGATGACAAGGTTGAATTGCTGACACTTACAGTGATGTTTCATGTTTTGCTCCTGCCTTAGACAGTAAAGTCAGTGCTGGTGTGCAGATCTTGATTTATAATATGACAGCCTCCAGGTAACTTAGAAAATTTAATCTAGGCATCAAACACAAATTTTTCACAGAAGAAGCTCATGTTTTCGATCTGAACACTGAGCAGCAGAAGTAAAATGATGGGCTCAGGGGCTAGAAAAGCTGAGTTTGCTGACATGTCATGTCATGTCATGATATGTACTGGTACTGAACATGAAACTTCCTCCCCCCCAAGTAAATGATCTTCAAAAAATGCAGAAATGGGATTGGTGGAGAGGATTAATTTCAAATTATGTATCCAACAAAAAGGGCCTACTTCCAGGGTCACACTGTTTGTTCAAATATGAAAGTATTGATTTGTGCGTGTTTTATATTGAGGATATCTAAACCAGAAATGTGTGGTTTGCAGACTTGTCAGTGAGGTTTCCTAATATGTATTTATTAATCTCACTGACCCCTTTCAATAACTGCCCATGTCTGTTCAAAATTCTTTAGGTCCAGTGGCCTGGAATCATAACATAATTTCACCTGTTATTAACAGAAAATGACTTGACATTGTACACTACATGTGGCTCTACTGTCATTCCTTATTATGGCTTACTAAACTGGCAACATCAACTACCCTTTTGATAAATCGCCCTAATGGTCTGGTACTCAGATGTCAGTTCATACTAGTTACATATAAAAGTAATAAATTACTATTACTAGTTACTTCTCAGTGAAAGTAAAAATTACTACTGCAAGTTGCAAACTAAAGTAACACGTTACTTTTGAGTTACTTTTACATAAGTATAGTTTATTAATTGTTATATTATGTCACATTACAATCCATCAATATCACTCAATAAACGCAATCTCTACAGAAGTACAAGTCATCCAAATAATTCCACATAAAAGAGATTTGTAACTAATGAAGCGGTTGCTACTGGCATGTCTCATCTACAAATTCAGTGGCTCTTGCCCTTGAAAAATGAATTGCCTATGTTACATAAAAAAAAAAATGGTAAGCTGGTAATACTGCAATAGGGAATGACTGACAACAGGTTAATAGTTACTAGGCATCTCACACACAGAAGGACACACTCAGGAGTGTAGAACCCCTATCCTACCTGCATAAAGTCTGGAATTATATAATATATAATGAGACCACAATCTTCTTCACATCTATGTTATCCTGCCTCCTGACAGCAATCTGATGTGTGATGTGGATACAAACCATACAGATAAATAAATGCCAGAGTTTGAAATCATAAAGGAGTGTGTGCTGTAGCACTAAATCAAACTTTAATGTACATTTATGTACATTTCTGCCTATAAAAACAGGTAAGAAAGCCAGTAAGTGCACAGGGATGTCTCCTATTGAATGCAGAACTACCAACATGTGCAAGGCAATCCCACAGAATTATTCCCTTTTCTCCTGACTATGCTTAGTACTTCAGATGACGGCTGCACTCATTCTCAGGTGTCTACACACAGAAAGTCATTACAGTGCAGTCCACAGACGTTTGGCATAGACTGACTGACTTCTAAGTCTGAAGTTTCTCTCCTAATAATACCAAAACCCAGTGTTAGTTTTCTAGAATTTTTACATGCCTTTTTAACACTGGTTACAAAGCCTGTTTGTACTTAATGTACTGTTTATTCTGTTAGCACATTTTATTTCTTGTCAGTATTCTTGAATGAAGATTATTCATTTGCACTGCAACATTTCTTTCCATTGAAACTGCATGTAAAAAGATATACATCTACTGTAATATGGGTGCATTTCTACGTCTATGCAAAGATAATATTGTATTTATGTCTAACAAACTAAGTTTAATTGAGGCAGACATCTACCTTAGAAAATATACGACTCATCTAATACTGCATTGTAAGACATACAGATATAAATAATGTGTCTCTGTCTCTCTCTGCAGTTAAGTTGCCTGAAGTGTGAAAAAGTGTACCCATCTGGGCTCACTGAAATTTGTTAGACTGCTTTGAAATTCCTGTTAGTGTTAGTTAGCCCGGGAGTTTCCTGATAGCATTAAAATCTGTGTTGGTTACATTTCTAGTAATCATTTTAATCGGAGTTGCTGGTTACTGAGACATGTCTGCATATATCAACTGGACACAAGCTGATTTAAGTATACTTTTCTCTGCACTTATTTAAGATTTGAGTCAGTAAATATTGTGTGTCTTTGATTCAGTAAATAATGTCTCTTTGAAGTTAAGTTGCCTGAAGTGTGAAAAAGTGTAGCGATCTGGGCTCTTTGAAAGTTGTTAGACTGCTTTGAAATTCGTGTATTAGTGTTAGTTAGCCTGGGGGTTTCTGATAGTATTAAAATCTGGGTTGGTTACATTTCTAGTAATCATTTTAATCGGAGTTGCTGGCTACTGAGACTTGTCTGCATATATCAACTGGACACAAGCTGATTTAAGTATAGTTTTCTCAGCACTTATTTAGGATTTGAGTCAGTAAATATTGTGTGGTCTTTGATTCAGTAAATATTGTGTCTCTGTCTCTCTGCAGTTAAGTTGCCTGAAGTGTGAAAAAGTGCAGCCATCTGGGCTCATTGAAAGCTGTTAAGACTGCTTTGAAATTCCTGTATTAGTGTTAATTAGCCTGGGGGTTTCTGACAGCATTAAAATCTGTGTTGGTTACATTTCTAGTAATCATTTTAATTGGAGTTGCTGGCTGCTGAGACTTGTCTGCATATATCATCTGGACACAAGCTGATTTAAGTATACTTTTCTCTGCACTTATTTAAGATTTGAGTCAGTAAATATTGTGTGTCTTTGATTCAGTAAATATTGTGTATCTGTCTCTCTGCAGTTAAGTTGCCTGAAGTCTGAAAAAGTGTAGCCATCTGGGCTCATTGAAAATTGCTAGACTGCTTTGAAATTCCTGTGTTAGTTACCAGGGGGTTTCTGATAGCATTAAATTCTGTGTTGGTTACATTTCTTGTAATCATTTTAATCAGATTTGCTGGCTACTGAGACTTGTCTGCATATATCAACTGGACACAAGCTGATTTAAGTATACTTTTCTCTGCACTTATTTAAGATTTGAGTCAGTAAATATTGTGTGTCTCTGATTTAGTAAATATTGTGTCTCTGTCTCTCTGCAGTTAAGTTGCCTGAAGTGTGAAAAAGTGTAGCCATCTGGGCTCATTGGAAGTTGTTAGACTGCTTTGAAATTCCTGTGTTATTTAGCCTGGGGGTTTCCTGATAGCATTAATATCTGTGTTGGTTACATTCCAGTAATCATTTTAATCGGAGTTGCTGGCTACTGAGACTTGTCTGCATATATCAACTGGACACAAGCTGATTTAAGTATACCTTTCTCTGCACTTATTTAAGATTTGAGTCAGTAAATATTGTGTGTCTTTGATTCAGTAAATATTGTCTCTCTGCAGTTAAGTTGCCTGAAGTGTGAAAATGTGTAGCCGTGTGGGCTCATTGAAAGTTGTTAGACTGCTTTGAAATTCCTGTATTAGTGTTAATTAGCCTGGGGGTTTCTGATAGCATTAAAATCTGTGTTAGCTACATTTCTAGTAATCATTTTAATCGGAGTTGCTGGCTACTAAGACTTGTCTGCATATATCAACTGGACACAAGCTGATTTAAGTATATTTTTCTCTGCTCTTATTTAAGATTTGAGTCAGTAAATATTCTGTGTCTTTGATTCAGTAAATATCGTGTCTCTGTCTCTCTGCAGTTAAGTTGCCTGAAGTGTGAAAAAGTGTAGCCATCTGGGCTCATTGAAAGTTGTTAGACTGCTCTGAAATTCCTGTCTTAGTGTTAATTAACCTGGGGGTTTCTGATAGCATTAGAATCTGTGTTGGTTACATTTCTAGTAATCATTTTAATCGGAGTTGCTGGCTACTGAGACTTGTCTGCATATATCAACTGGACACAAGCTAATTTAAGTATACTTTTTTCTGCACTTATTTAAGATTTGAGTCAGTAAATATTGTGTGTCTTTGATTCAGTAAATATTGTGTCTCTATCTCTCTGCAGTTAAGTTGTCTGAAGTGTGAAAAAGTGTAGCCATCTGGGCACATTGAAAGTTAAGACTGCTTTGAAATTCCTGTATTAGTGTTAATTAGCCTGGGGGTTTCTGATAGCATTAAAATCTGTGTTGGTTACATTTCTAGTAATCATTTTAATCAGAGTTGCTGGCTACTGAGACTTGTCTGCATATATCAACTGGACACAAGCTGATTTAAGCATACTTTTCTCTGCACTTATTTAAGATTTGAGTCAGTAAATATTGTGTGTCTTTGATTCAGTAAATATTGTGTGTCTGCAGTTAAGTTGCCTGAAGTGTGAAAACGTATAGCTGTCTGGGATCATTGAAAGTTGTTAGACTGCTTTGAAATTCCTGTGTTAGTGTTAGTTAGTCTGGGCATTTCTGATGGCATTAAAATCTGTGTTGGTTACATTTCTAGTAATCAATTTAATCTGAGTTGCTGGCTACTGAGACTTGTCTGCATATATCAACTGGACACAAGCTGATTTAAGTATACTTTTCTCTGCACTTATTTAAGATTTGAATCAGTAGATATTGTGTGTCTTTGATTCAGTAAACATTGTGTCTCTGTCTCTCTGCAGTTAGTTTCCCACCCGCCCTCTGTGTTTCCTGTTGCGGTGTTAATCTTGGTGGCTTTGGAATTGCCCGCCCCTGCTGTAAATCTGTTTTTGCACACTCCATCTCATTTGCTCACTCAACTGAGTACAGTGAGATCATATTTTGATTTCAGATACTCCTACTACTCCCATCTCCTCTGTGGTGTACAGAGAGACCACTTGGGAAGGACATCCCCTATAGTATCTAAATCTGCTCTGTTTCCTCCCTCTCCAAAAAATAAAATTGCACTTCATCTGCTTTACTGTATTTGTGTTTCTTCCTACTTTATTACCTTATTTTGCTTTTGCCTCTTCTTAAAATTACTCAATTGAATTTATTCTGCTGCCTTTATTACTGCTTGTTAGTAGCCTGATTAAATTGTAACTGTTATTCTAAGGCCCTTGGTTTAAGCACTTGGGCTTCAAACCAGTTGTTTTACATTAAGAAGGTTTGTGGTCTGCACTGTTGTGGCAGGACAGGTAGCGTACATCCCTCTGAGTTGGGAACTGCTGATTGAAGGCTCAGTGTCTGTTATTTTAAAAGTGTATTAGTTCTGGCTTAAGCACTTGGGCTTCAGGCCAGTTATTTTACATTAAGAAGGTTTGTGGTCTGCACTCTTGTGGAAGGAGAAGCTAGATTCTGCTGTTCTGAGCTGGGAATTTCTGGTTAAAGGCTTATTTTCGCATGCTTAGTTGAACTGTTTCTTTCTGAAATTGGTACGCCTTGTTTGCTGTAGCATAGACTAGATTCAGGCTGGCTGAATCTAGCTTTGTTTGCATAACTTGTGCACTGATCCAGGACGTCTTTTTTGGAGAAGGTTTCTCTGTACCCTAGTGGCAGGACTGTGCAGTTAGAACTTGTCTGATTGAAGACTGCTGGAACAGGGCTCAGTTTTTAGCTTTTTAACTAGTTAATTGGATAAAGTGTTGTTTTGATTGTATCTGCTTTGTTTTCTGAAAAAAAAAAAAATATATATATATACACACACACACACACACACACACACACACACACACACACACTTGTTTCCCGCCTTTCTGAACTAGTATAGTCCAGTTTTCAGGTTAAGTGCTGAATCCGGGGCTGTGTTACAAGTTTCTGTGTTGCCCATACCTTACTTGGATAGAATGAAGTTTCTCTGTTCCACCTCTGAGAGAGGGGAGTTTTGAGCAGCCTATCTGTCCCTGGAGCAGTAGTTTCAGCCCAGACGTTAGTAGTTTATTGGCCATTTTGGGCTAATTTCTATCTCTTTCACTTCCCTGCTATAAAAACCACATTTGCACAGTTTTTGCACTTGTATTCCACTCAGCAAGTGCTTTCCAGGTGTTCTGCAGAGTCTACAGCAGCAGAGAGACAAAAGAGTGACTTTGGAGTGATTACGTATCATATTTCTGCTTTTTTTGCTGTCTTAACTAATTCCACCTAAAATGCCAGTTTTTTAGCGAATCTGTCATTTAAAAAGTTTGTTATTGCTACATATTGTACTTATTTGCTGCCTGCACTTGAATTCAGTCATTTTTGTGTTTAAATAATCTGTTTATCTGTTGTAGGCTACACACTAAAGTGCGATAGCCTTTTCTGTGCATTTAAAGTGTTGTTTTGTTTGTATCTACTCTATTTTCTGAAAAAAAATATATATACTTGTTACCCGCCTTTCTGAACTAGTATAGTCCAGTTTTCAGGTTATTGCTGAATCCAGGGCTGAGTTACAAGTCTGTGTTGCCCATACCTTACTTGGATAGAAGGAAGTTTCTCTGTTCACTTGTGAGAGAGGAGCTTTGAGCAGCCTATCTGTCCCTGTAGGAGTGGTTTCAGCTCAGAAGTTAGTAGTTTATCGGCAATTTTGGACTAATTTCTATCTCTTTCACTTCCCTGCTATAAAAACCACATTTGTGTAGTTTTGTGCACTGGGCAGCGCCGTTTAGCTAGAGTTAAACTGTTCTCGGCTCCACAAAGTCTACTCCTCAATTTTTCCCTTGGAACTAGACAAACCTTCAACTTTAGCACTCAAACCATTCATTTCACAGTCAAGCACTTGCTTAAAACTCATAGCAAGCACTAATTAACCCTAGCACTAGACCCCCCTATACTGTCCCGAAGGGCAAGGCTCTCTATTTGTCCCCATCAGCCAATTAGAAAAACAGCTTACTCTACCTATTCAGGCATGTTCAAAGGGCAGTTTCCGGTGTACTCTCCAGTCCAACTGGTGAATCTGGGCATTTTGAGGCAATGTTACAACTGCCTCATGTACACAGACAACCCTCTCCTCCTACCACCAAACACTAATATATGCGAGAGATGCAATTATACAGCCAAACTGGAGGCTAAGCTCTCTCAACCCAAGACTGGAATGGACAGTCAAGAGGAGAAGGGTAATACTTGCAACACACCACCAGTCTCACATAGACCTAATAAACCAACACTGGCAAATAACACAAATGAATACATGAAAACATACTCGGAGGCTCTAAATAAAAATCTGCAAAAGCAACAGAGACCTCCAAAGCAGACATCCAAGCAACCTCCACACCCCATCACCAACCATGAAACACATACTTCACATAATCAGTGTGCCATGCAATCACAGCTCTTAATGCAAAATAACATGCCCAACACACTAGTAATAGGAGACTCTATAGTCAGGCACATTGATGTCCCACTAACTAGGCTGGACAAGGAGTAGGTTACAGTTAGCTGCCTGTCTGGTGCCAGGATCCGCCACATAATACAAGCACTCAGGTCACTCCAGAACAAGCACAAATACAACTCTGTCATTATCCATGTTGGTGTGAATGACCTGAGACGTACCTCCCTGGACTACATGAAAGGAGACATGGAAGAGCTCTCTGATCATGTAGCCCAGGCCGGTATGATCCTGACCCTTAGTAGCATCCTGCCCTCACCAAGAATGATGCCACAGTATAAAGAAAAAATTATCAATTTCAACAATTGGCTAAGTTTCTGGTGTCATTCAAAGGGGATCCAGTATCTGACGCCTGGGATGACATGCTCGACAAGCCACACTGCTTCGCAAGAGATGGCTTGCACCTGTCACCCTTAGGCTTTCGAATACTGGCCAAGGCTCTTGCCGCCCCCGTAGTGCCTTTTTTAGGCAAGGCTCAAAAGACAAACCCACCACCATAAATAGCACAAGTAACCAAAAACTGAGGATAATGCTACTCAACGCCAGAAGTCTAAACCTCAAAATGCATGCACTCGAGGCACTCCTCAGCATGGAGAACATTGACATCTGTGCAGTAACAGAAACCTGGTTTAAGGATCCTGAGAGCACCCCAGCACTACTAGGCTATAACTCATACCATAACTTTCGGCCGCAGCACCAGGACCGAAACACAAAAGGTGGGGGTGTATCCATATTCATCAAGGATACCCACACCTCCAGGTTAGTGGTGCAGCACAATGCATCAGAGATCATCCATGTGCAACTAACAATGGGCAAAACTGCAATCCAAATTGTAGATTGCTACAGATCATCCACCATGGCCCAGGACCCCCATTCCACATTTCTGAAGACACTGGGAAATATGAAGGTCCTACCAAACACCCTAATACTGGGTGATTTCAATTACCCAAACATAAATCGGGGGAACTACTCAAGTACTAACTCCCTTGCCCAATGCTTCCTAGAATTTATAAACTCGAACGCCCTGGATCAACTGGTCAACACCCCCACCAGAGGGAACAACATATTGGACCTGGTCATCACCAACATGGGCGACTGGTGTTCCACACCGGAGGTCAACCCCTCTCTGGTTAGATCAGACCATAGACTAATCACTCTGGATATCCACATTCCTCCCCCACCTCCAATCAAGGAAACCACCATGAAAAACTTTTCAAAAGCAAACTTCACGTTACTTAAGACCGAGGTGGAAAGGTTCACAGACCCAGTGCTAAAGGACAATGCTGTCCAAGCTGCTGAAACCTTTACAAATGCACTCTCTGAACATCTGCAGAAATGCATGGATTGTGCTATCCCAAGTAAAACCAAGACTCACTCCTCCAAGAAAAGGAGTGGACCCCTGCCATAACAAGCTATACAACAGAAGGAGAAAACTAGTACAGAAAAAGAGTAAAATCCCAAGAAGAAAAGACATCCCTGATCAGTATCAGCAAGAAACTACGATCCCTCATTAAGTCATCCAAAGCTAGTTTCAAAAGAAAAATTGCCAATGACTCCAAAGATAACCACAAAGCGTTCTTCAGCTGTGTCAAGAACCTAAGTGGAAACTCTCAGATCTGCTCTGAGTTAGTGCAGAATGGCACAAAATACACTGAACTGACTGATATTGCCAACATTCTGGCAGACAGGTTTAGCGCAAACTTCACCCCCTTCTCTTACCCCCCTAAAGGACCCATAACCATACCAGAAGAATGTAGGGCCCCGTCAATCACCGACACACAGGTTAAAACAGCCCTATCCAAAGCCAAACACAGCTTCAATGGAACCGGATGGTGTCCCAGGCTGTGTCTTACAAGAGTTCCAAAATGAACTAACCCCTCACCTAAACACACTGTTCAAACTCAGCCTCTCTACAGGCTAAGTACCCACAGAGTGGCGCACAGCAACAGTTACCCTGCTCCACAAAGGTGGAGCCACAACAGACCCCGGGAACTATCGCCCTATAAGCCTGACTAGCCTGGCCTGCAAGGCTATGGAATGCATCATCATGGAACTCATTAACAGAGACATTGGGAACCTCCAAACCTTGGACCCTACCCAGTTTGGCTTTGTTAAGGGCAGATCATGACTCCTAAACCTGGTGGACTTATTTGAGACTGTTACCAAGGCATTAGACGAGGGAAAGGAGGTCCACACAGCCTATCTAGACCTCACAAAGGCTTTCAGCACCATTCCCCATTCTAGTATTATAGACAAGCTCACCAGCTTGAACATAAACCCCTACGTCATGAGATGGGCTGCCAAATGGCTCATGAGTAGAAACCACATGGTGAGAGTTGCAGGCTCTACGTCCGACTCTAAAATGGTTACAAGTGGCGTTCCCCAGGGCTCAGTCCTAGGACCCCTCCTGTTCGGTATATACTTCTCAAAGGTACAGGCAAGCATTGGAGGACTGTGGCTGACCAAGTTCGCAGATGACTGCAAACTAGGGGCCATAACTGATTCTCAGGCTGATACAGACATCCTCCAGATGGGTCTCACTGAGACGGATACCTGGTGTCAAAATCATGGCCTCAAGCTAAATGCCAAAAAATGCATAGTCATCCCCTTTGGAAAAAACAAAGTACCCAAGAACTACCACATAGTTGGTCATCCCCTAAATACAGAAAATGTAATGAGGAATCTGGGGACCCAAGTAGATAGTACTCTCTCCTTTGATAATCATATCGCCAAGGTGGTTAGAAAATCCTTCTATGTGGCCCACCTAATCACAAAAGCATTTGCATCTAGAACAAAAGAGGTTATTGTGCCTCTCTACTCATCACTCGTTAGACCCATCATAGACTACAACGCCCCATTTGGGATGTACCTTACAAGATACCTGCAACAGCTGGAAAGACCACAAAAGTACCTCACCAAGAGGATTACTGGACTCGAACAGATGCCCTATGCAGCCCGACTCAAGAAACTCCAGCTGTACTCGGTTGCATACCGCTTACTCAGAGGTGATCTCTGCCTGACATACAAGGCCATGTCCAACCCAGAATTGATGGACATGCTCCACCTAAAAACAAAACAAATCCTGGAGAGCCACACGCTCTAGAGATATAAACCTCACCACAACGATAAATAGGACATGCTGGAGAGATAGATTCCTATCCCAGAGACTTCCCATGCTTTGGAACAGGATTCCAATATACATCAGGCAGAGCCCCTCACTAACACTCTTCAAGAGAAACCTTGACAGGTGGATGGGAAACAGAAAATTTACCCCGAGGTTCACTGCAGTGGCTCTGCTGGACAGTGGTGCAGGGAACTAATGGCTCTGCTGGACAGAGGCACAGGGAACTAATCTAAGGGGGTGGCGAAAGCCAACACATTCTGGCTAGGCTTATAAATGCCCTTGGGCAGATAGCCTAGTACTTACCTATGAACCTATGTACCTCTTATCCAAATGAGTAAATCAATAGTGATGGTTGGTTGATTGTCTGGTGTCAGGATCCATTGGATCACACATGCAGCCAAGTCCTTGAATAGCAAGTACCAGTGTATGTGGGTATTAATGACTGGAGATGATGCTCCATGGACTATATGAACAGAGACATTATGTAGTTGTTTGACTGTATGTCCCAGGCAGGAATGAGCCTAGCATTGAACAGCATTCTACCTGGTTAAATGATGATGTTGTCATATGAACAAAATAATAATCTACTTCAATAATTGACTTGGCTTATGGAGTCATCCCCAGAGTGTAGATTATTTGGTTGGCCAAAATTAAATTCTACACCCTCATAATGCCTTTTTTGGCTATATCAACCAAATATACCTACCATCATAATTGGGCAAGCATAGGATAATATGAAGGTGTTACAGATTAATGCTAGGAGGACATAAAAAGGCATTCACTCCAAACCCTCCTCACCTTGGAAGACATCATCCCTCTCAAAGTCTGACTGCAAAGACAGAAATAATGAGAGGGCAAGGATCCTTTAGAAAATGCATGAAAACACAAAGATTATAAGACCATTATTTAAAATATGTCTCTATTTTTGGGCCATTGACTAGTTTTACTTTAGGCTCTGTCCAGATTTCTTGTTCTAAGAGGTATGCTACAGAGGCAGTGGATAGTTGTCAGTTAGAATGTTGCAGTAGATGCACCTGACGTAAAGGCACTCTTGACTGTCTTTGGAAATCTACATGTCAAGTGCCAAATTCACTCAATAACTACAAAATAAAAAAAAAAAAAAAAAAAAAAAAAAAAAAACGCATCCTGACATGTAAAGAAGCTATTCTGACCCTGTGCTTCCAGTGCATCACACTTATGAATTTCACCTCTGACCTTTAACCAGTTACAGGCATGCTAGAGCTTCTGTGCAATGTTTGGACTGAAAAATTGCTCTGATGTGCTTCTTCCATTAGCAATATATCAATTTCTCAATAAGCAAACAATGCCTTCAGTGCACTCAGCCAAAATTCTCCTTTGCAGCCATAATAAAACAAAGTATGAGAGCGACTAAAGCCAAAGATACCAGTCCTTGAAATACTATGTTTCTGTCAGACTTGGAAAATACATTATGAAAACTTCACACAGTACAGTATAATGCTGAAATATGAAGTACACCAAAGTCATAAATTCATTCCATCTAAATTCCAGTGTATCTCATCAGATGAATTTGATCCAAAAGCATCAGCCATTTGAAAACAAGCCCTTGTACAGACAACAAATTGAAACAGGAGAAATAAAATGTAACAGCATGTACAGCTTATCTGACAGCTCTGTAACAAAGCACTCTGTTACTGTAGGCAAACTATTCTGTAGAAGTAGATCACCCCCCCCCCCCCCCCCACACACACACACACACACACACACACACACACAGATGCCAAAAAAATAACAGTTTTTGAGAATGAGGGAGTTCTACACATATAATGGTTCTTTAAACTTTGTGGGGCTCCAATAAAGTACTTCTATCTTACACATTAGAAGGCGGATGTTAGTCACTCAATAATGCAATGCTGCCCTACTTATATAAAGAAAACAAGTGGCATTGTTATTCTGTTGCAAGCGGAGACAAAGTTTTTTTTTTTTTTACTTTGACGCATTTCATTAATAACCCTGAATTTTGTTACACTAGGTAAACAGAATGGGCTTAATCTTGGCCTTCATCCTTCCTATATATTTGTAGTGTAAACTTTACACATATTGCACTTGTTTACAAATGTTGCACTTCTTCTATAAGAGCAGTAATTAAAATATGTTCCTGTTTTGAACCTTTGTTCCCTTTTTATTTTAGTGCTTATCCAAATGTCTTCATTTGAAAGCTCCAGAGGTATGCAAACCTCTTTACTGTTGCTCTCACTCACTCTCTCACACACACCTCTGCTTCAGAACATGTATGCTAACACAAATCCTAACAATCAAGTAAAATATGTTCCTATTTTGAGCCTTTTCCTCCTGTTTATTTTAGGTTTATCCTGGTATCTTCAGCTAAGAAGCAGCAGAGCATAACTTTCAACTGTCCAGATTTTTGCAGACTGTCCAGGTTTTTGGCTGATATGTTTGGTCCCATACTCATAAAATGTGTAGTTGTCTGGCAAATGACTGGGGAGTGAAGTCATGAAATAATGACAGGCATTTGAGTTTCACACTTCATATCAGACAGTACATGCTAACGGAAACCCTGTTGTTCTAGCCATAACTCTCAACATTGCAGTTTTCCTCTGAATGTCCAGATTTTTGCCTCATATTTTTGGTCTGCTTCACTTAAATTTAGTGTTTTTTTTTTTTTTCTGGCAAACTACAGAGAATTGGAGTTACTAAATAATGACATACATTTGAGTTTCAGACTTCATTTCCTTGAGAAAAATGCAAGCTACCACAAAATGTGTTATTCTAGCAACATTCCATATTTATAAGAGCAATATTTAAAACCTGTCCCTATTTTTGGGTCTTTGTCCCCCCATTACTTAATGCTTTGTCTGGATTTCTTGTGTTATGAATTTGACAGGTATGGTTCTAGGAACTAGTTCTGCTTTCATGCACAAATTTACTCACATACGCAGACAGAACCACACACACAACTTTTTTTTTTCATTTAATTTTATTTTACACTCGTTAAACATCAAAAGCTGTGCTTAGCAAGTGTAAAATAATGGCTCAATCAATCTCACTGTTGACTCTCGTACACACATACATAGTCTCTTCTACATTCACATACACACGTATAGTCTGCTTTCATGCACTCACTGTTCATTTTCTCTTGCAGTGTTCACTCTCTCTCATGCATACATACACAGTGTGTTCTGCATTCACACACACATACATACTGCTTTCATGCACCTATTCACTCATACATGCAGACAGAAACATAAACACACACACTTTTTCTGGAAAGTTGGGAGCCTAACATGAAAAGTTTTTATAACTTTCTGTGCGGCCCGATATCCAAAGGATCCATATTCCGTACCAGTCCGCAGCTCGGTAGTTGGGGACCAATGGTTTATAGCAAGCATTTCCCCATTCTTGACACTTGAAAAAGACTGAGGGTCAACAGTAGAACAAAATCTGAAAATATTTACCAATACATTTTCGGAAGAACTACAGGCATAGATTTTTTGCAGTAAAATTAATGCAATTAACTTTAATGTCAGTTTATAAATACTTTGACTGGAGTTGTTTCACTGGAAAAAAATGCTCTGATACTGTTTTTAATCCTGAAGGAAACACTTTGTCATAATAAGAGTTCCACAACAACTTATCCACTATTTTATAGCAGCTGTTAACCTGACAAGCATAGACAATGCTTAAGTCACACTGGGCAGAACCTCAAGAGATGGAAAGTACAGTTTTGTACCTACCATAAATGTAGATGTCCGATAGATATGCAACTGCAGTCATAACATATGGGTTGACCTGCCTCAGGCAGCCCTCGGTCGGCCGGATTCCAAAGTCTGGGTCCGACGTCGGCTGATGTTGCATTTCTCGCCGACGTCAGAGCGGCTGGAGTATATAAGCATCAGCCGACGCCATCTTCTTCAGTGTTTCTTGCCTCAAATGCCAGGTGCCCTCCAAGGAAGGCTGTAATCAAATTTGGAAGGCAAAAATAGGTTTCCAGACAAATAAATAAGCAATAAACACATACACCATAACAGATATCCCCAGCTAAGGATAACAGGGAGAAGAGTGGACCCAAGGCATAGAGGGGAAGGAGGGAGGGAAAACCCGACTGCAGTTGCATATCTATCGGACATCTACATTTATGGTAGGTACAAAACTGTACTATGTCCTTCAAGAATGCAACTGCAGTCATAACATATGGGTTGAATACCATAGCTTAGCTGGGGGAGGTGGTATGCTCTAAGAAAAGGATGGTGTAGCTATCAATCCCTGCAGGACTGCCGAAGCGAAGCCTGCTCTGGATCTGGAATATAAAGGGAGGTTGTAGTGTTTGGAAAATGTATGCACGGAGCTCCATGTAGCAGCTTCTAGAATGTCTTTTGTAGGCACCCCTCTTAAGAATGCTGTAGAGGTGGCTGTAGCTCTGGTGGAGTGTGGTCTGACATTGGCTGGCACACTCTTTCCATGGAAGGAATAACATAATCTGATGCAATGTCCAATCCATTTTGAAATTGTCTGTTTGGAAATTGCTTTTCCTTGTACTCCAGGGGCGTAAGCTACAAAAAGCTGATCAGACTTCCTACTGGTCTTGGTTCTGTCTAGGTAGTAGCGAAGTTGTCTGTGAATGTCCAAGGTATGTAACAGTCTTTCCCCTTTGTTCTCAGGATTGGGAAAGAAAGTAGGCAGGTGAATTGCTTGATTTAAAGTAACCCTAGATACCACTTTTGGCAGAAAGGTAGGGTTGGTTCGTAAGGAGACCCTGTCTCTGTGAAAGGTTATGAACGGTGGTATTGCCATTAGGGCCTGTAATTCCGAAACCCTTCTTGCTGAGGTAATGGCCAACAGGAAAGCTGTCTTCCAGGAAAGAAATTGTAAATCCACAGAAGCTGCTGGCTCGAAGGGAGGTAGAGTCAATTTTTCTAGGACAAAATTGAGGTCCCAAGTTGGTACTGGTGCCTTTCTTGGGGGCTTTATATTCTTGATTCCTCTAAGAAATTGCCTTAACAAAGGATGTGAAAACACAGGCGGATCAGTGTTGTATCTAGCTGAGATAGCTGAAGCATGTATTTTTATGGAAGAGTATGAGAGCCCGTTATGCAGCATATCTGCCAAGTATTCCAGAATGAGTGGAATGCTCAAAAGTGATGCATCATGACCCTTGTTGGTACTCCAAATGCTGAATCTCTTCCATTTGGCTGAGTAAGCCTTTCTGGTGGATGGTCTGCGGGCTTCTGTTAGTATCCGCTGAACTTCCTTGGAGAGAGGTAAAATGAGGTTATTTATGGGATCTCCCAAGCTGTTAGCTGTAGCGTTTGGATGTTGGGATGAACTGTCCTGAAGTTGTGTTGAGTCAAAAGTTGGGGCCATTGGGGAAGGGCCCACGTTTTGTTGTGAAATATGCTCCGTAGTAGTGGGTACCAGTGTTGTCTTGGCCAGTCTGGAGCTATTAGGATCCCCTTGGGCTGCTCTGCTTTGATCTTTAGTAACACTGTGGTCATCAGTGGCAGAGGTGGAAATGCATAGATTATTAGGGAACTCCAGTTGAATGAGAGAGCATCTATTTTCCATGCTTGTGGATGATATGTCCTTGAGCAGAACTTTTGTAAGTGATGATTGAGGTGGGAGGCAAATAGGTCTACGTCCGGCCTGCCCCATGTCGAGGTGAGTCGTATAAAGATGTCTGGATGTAACCTCCATTCGTGGGGGTCTAGGAAATTCCTGCTTAGACTGTCCACCAGAACATTGTCTTTGCCTGGAACAAACTGGGATTGTAACTGTATGTTTAGACTCAGTGATTTTTCCCAAAGATTCATTGTCAGTCTGCAAAGGGGGTATGAATGAGTGCCCCCCTGCTTGTTTATGTACCACATCACTGTGGTGTTGTCTGTCCATATTAGTAGGTGGCCTTGTTGAAGTTGTTGTCCAAAGGCCTCGATGGCATGCATTACTGCCAGCATTTCTTTTTGGTTGATATGCAGATGTGTTTCCTTTGGAGACCATTGTCCTTGAATACATCTGCCCTCCATGTGCACCCCCCATCCAAGGTCTGAGGCGTCTGTGGTCATGGTCTGTGTTATCTGAGGTTTTTTGAACGACATACCTGTGTTTGACTGGCTTACTGTGGCCCACCATAGAAATTCCTTTTGAAGACATGGAATGAGCGGTATAGTTGCTTCTAGGTTGTTGCTGTGTTGAGACAATAAGCTTTTTAGGTACCATTGAAGCTTTCTCATGTGTAGTCTTGCTAGTGGAACCAGGAGAATGCAGGATGCCATGTAACCCAGGGCCTGTAGGAATCTCCTTGCAGTCATCTGGGTGAGCTTTGCTAAACTTTTGAAATAATGAGTTAACTTCTTTTGCTTGTCTTCTGTCAGGTAAGCCATTTGAGAAGCTGTGTCTAGTTTGGCTCCTAAGAAGGTTATTTGCTGGGGTGGCTGAAGTCTTGACTTTTGAAAGTTGACTGTGTATCCCAGAGCCTGTAGCAAGTGTATGACATAATTCAAGTTTTTTGTCAAGGTTAGTTTGTCGTCCGCTTGTATGAGGCAATCGTCCAGGTATGGGTAGATTTGAATCCCCTGGAGCCTGCAATGAGCAATTACTGATGCCAGGCATTTCGTGAATACTCTGGGCGCAGTAGATAAGCCAAATGGCAATACTGAGAATTGATAATGCTCTGGCCCTGCAAGAAATCTGAGGTATCTTCTGCAGCTGTGTCTGATAGGGACATGCAGGTATGCCTCCTTGAGGTCCAGAGTGATCAGCCAAGACCCCTTGCCCAGCATGGGAAGGAGTTGCTGTAGAGTCAGCATTTTGAACTTTGGTACTATGAGAAAAGTGTTTAAAGCGGACAAGTCCAGTATTGGTCTCCATTGAGTTTCTTTTCTTGGAACAAGGAACAGTCTTGAATAAAACCCCTGACCTTGTTCTTGTTGTGGAACTTTTTCTATTGCTTTGATCTGAGCAAGCAGAGAAATTTGCTTTATAGCCTCTGCCCTCTGATTTTGTGGAAGGTTTGGCATGCCCTGTTTTCTTGGCAAGGTATGACAATGGAACCTGTAACCGTGGTCTATAATGTCCAAAATCCATTTGTCTTTTGTCAGTTTGTGCCAATTTTTTGAGAACAAAGATAATTTTCCGCCCAAAGGAGCTTTTGTTTGATCCTTGGTCAGCGGAAGTAGAGGAAAGTCATTGAGATTGTCCCTGCGGGGCAAGAGAAACCCCTGTGTCACTTCTTTGGTTTGCTGGTTGCCATTGTCGTCCCCTGTAGGATCCTCTGTATTGCCCTCTTCCTCGGGCACGCCTGTTTTTGCCTCTTTGAAATCTTTCAGGATTAGGAAAGGACCAGTTTTTAGAAGGCCAGTTCCTGCTGAATCTGGGTGGCTGAACCTGGAGGAAATCTTTGACTGTCTGAACTGACTTGGCTTTTTCCTCAATGGACTTTAACACATCTTTAGCATTAGCACCAAAAAGCTTGTTCTTTTCCAAGGGTGCATCGAGAAGTTTTGCCTTAACATGATCTGGTAAAGGTTGTTCTTTTAACCATGCATGTCTACGAATGACCCCCCCTGTCATAGCTGCCCTACATGAAGCTTCCAATGCATCATATCCACACTGTAGAAAGTGATTGCTAACCTGCTGAGAATTATGCACAGCCTCTTGCAAAGACTTCCTATCTAAAGGTTCAGGAGAGGCCAATTTTTTCTGTAAATCATCTAACAGGAAATCCTGATATTGAAACATGTGAAAGAGACAATTGAGAGCTCTCATAGATAAAGTAGTGGAGGTATAAACCTTCTTCCCCCATCTCTCTAAGGACCTTGCTTCCCTGTCGAAAGGCAAAGGATTTTTGGAGGTGGTAGCTGAAACCCCTTTAGGCCCCTGGGAAATTGTTTCTAAATCAACAGCATGGGCCCTAAAGAAATGAGAATGGGTTTCTGGGACCCTATAGTATCTGTCAGGCTTGACAGGAGCAGGAGGAAGAGTATCAGGGGTAACACTGGAGTCAGAGTATAGATCATCCAAAACATCAAGCGCAGGAGGAATAGCTAAGGGTCTGTGTTGTGGTTTTTTAAGGAATGTTCGAAGGCGCTTTCTGGAATCTGAATATTCCTGGCCTTGCCACTGAAAATGTTCCCTCATGGAATGCAGAACTTCCCCAAAAGAAATATCCTCAGGAGGAGAGGCCGAGGGAATGGAGTCCTCTGCATCTGAATCCTCATAGGTCTGGAAGGGCTCTTCCTGGCTTTCGGAGTGAACAGAGTCCTCAGAATCTTCATCTGAAGAAAGAGGGACAGAGGGTTCAACCCTGGGCCTCTTATCAGGAGGAGGCTGTGATCCTCTCTCAGGATGGGCCTGGGAACCTCTGATCAGGGAAATTAAATCTGCGGCCAAAGACATGATTTGAGTATCTGGAGTAGGCTGAGGTAAGGTTTTAGCAGTAAGATGCTTGGCCTTGCTGGCTGCCTTTGCACATGTGTAGGCCTTGATAGACATGGACATGGGAGGCCTAGCCACCCCACGTGCAGGAGTGACCTTATCAACAGCAATGGTCTCGGGCATTTCCTCGGTTTCAGTATCCGGAGGAAAATCAATAACTGGCGTCGGAGTGGCCTCCGGTATCGGAGGTATCAGTAATGCGGTGTCTTCGGTTCGAAGCGGTGGAATAACCGCCTCAGAGGGAACCAGGGCACTCGCGGTAAGTTTTGGCGTGGTGTCGGTGGAAGACGCGAGCCGAGGATGTCGGTCCCGGTCTTTTCGTTTCTTAGGAGTATGCGTTGTCGGTTGTTCCGACGGCATTGTATAATCAAATTTTTCGCCGAAAAAGTCTTCAGCGAACTCCGCCCGGCGCCTGAGAGTGCGCTTATTGACGCGAGCACAGGCGGCACAGGCCGAGACGTCGTGGTCTGGGCCGAGGCAAGGGAGGCAGTAGGAATGGAAATCCTTATGAGGTATTTGTTTACCACAAGACAAACAATTATTTACTTTTTCAGTAATTTCTGACATCGGCTGAGGCAAGAAAAGGTCCCCAACGGGGTACTTAGCTTTTTTGATGACTTCGGTTTCGAAGAATACAGGAGCTGACCGACCGGCACTTGCGAACTGCTTCTGCTTCGGGCACCGCGCGGCAAGAAAGACTGAAGAAGATGGCGTCGGCTGATGCTTATATACTCCAGCCGCTCTGACGTCGGAGAGAAATGCGACATCAGCCGACGTCGGACCCAAACTTTGGAATCCGGCCGACCGAGGGCTGCCTGAGGCAGGTCACCCCATATGTTATGACTGCAGCTGCATTCTTGAAGGACATCTACTGATTTGACTGTGTCAAAGGTACATGACGAAGGTGGAGAAAATTCCTCCAGAAAGCATGTGGTGCAAAAGAACAGGGGATGGGCTTTCCTGCCATACACTACTGAAGCAGAGAAATGTAGAATTTAAAAGTCTTTTAGTGCATTCTTGTAACCCCATGTGCCTGGGTTGCATTTACGGGGATAAAAGAAAACTCTGTTGAGTTTAAATGTAGACCCTGTAGTTTTTCTTTAAGCAAAAGTAACACAAAAGTAATGCCCATGTACATTACTAATTACTAAAAAAAAGTAATATATTACTATTACTTCATTACTATTTTGAAACAAATAATGCATTATATTGCTAGTTACTAACAATTTTAATATGTTACAGTAATAAGTTACTCCCATCACTGATTATTTTAGCCTCTCTGCCACCTCACAATTGTTCAAGTAATTCTGTCTACCTTGGTATTGTTTCTTTGGATCTGTCAGCTTCTGTATTTAAGCAGCCTTTCTACTCAGTCAGTGCCAGTAACTGATGCTTGAAGAAGGGCAAAAAGGATTTTTTTTCCATAATGCGAGGATGTGGCAGGAATTAAGCTTGATAAAGACAGATTTGGATTTTTGCAGCTAATGTCTTTCCAGTTTTCTTTCATAATTAGCCATCCTTTTTTAAATAGGCCAAAACTAAGCTTGCAGCTTTGAAAGATACAAAAGGGCACTTAAGGCTATAAGGGGACCACTGCTCACAACTGTACAAACTTGGAAAAAACTAATAAAAGCAAAGCAACAGCTCTCTCTCTTTATATATATATATATGGCTCTATGTTGATCCATCGAAATTATGTTTCATCAAAACGGAAAGTGTCGAACTCACTTTCGCAAAAGTGCACTTTGTCGCAAATGCACTTTCACGAAACACAAAATAACAAAAAAAAAAAAAAAAAAAAAAAATACAAAAAAAATAAATAAATAACAAAACACTAAACCATATTTATGCAGGGGGGCTTCCCCCACACCCCACTACTTAAATATACTAACTCTGACATCGCACTACAGGGAGAAAATGATATATTCCCTTATCTCCACTGTAACCCGATTCGGTGAATCGGCTTTCACAAAAGTTCACTTTTGATGTAGTGCACTTTCCCGGAAGTGTGCTTGGCCTTCTGTTTGTCGATGAAGTGTACGTTCGACAAACAGAAGGAGACCTCTCCCTCTCTCTCTCTCTGTATATATATATATATATATATATATATATATATATATATATATATATATCTATATATATCTATATATATAAATATATATGGGTTCTGTGGGTTTGATCATACATTCATTACATCGAACGTTTAGTTAGGAAGATTGTTTTGTCAAAATGCCAGTTTGTTGCATTATGCCATTATTTATTTTTCGGGATCTGTATATTGTGGGGAGTGGGATTTTTTTCCTTTTTCCCCACTGTTTTGAGATCTGAGTTGGCGTATATATCAGAAAGTGTGGGGGTGCAGCGGGGTTTGTCCCCTACATAAATCATTGTTTCTTTTTTTGTTTCTTCGATTAATTGAGTTTTGACCATATGTGGTTGATGTAGTGTGTACTGATTAACTGAGCTGGCAATGGGCAGGTCTATATTAGATAATCAAAGCTTTAGGTAATTGAATACCTAAAGCTCGAAACCTAAACAGCGAAAACTGTAAACCACGAATGGTCACTTCAACAAATTTTTTCAAAGGAAAGAAAATCTGCTTGGCCAGACCAAAAAAAAAAAAACTTTCAAACCCTAACTGAGGGGAGGCTTTGCCCCCCTCCACCCCCCACCCCCCCCCCATGTGGGAGGCTGTGCTCCACTCCCCCTAACTAAATATACCAACTCTGAGATCGCTCTATAGTGGAGAAAAGGGCAGATTCCCAATAACGGCCAAGCAATTTTTTTTCCCTATGAAAAAATTTGCGGAATTGGCCGTTCGCAGTTACTGCTTTCACTGTTTAGGTGTCGAGCTTTAGGTATTTGATTACCTAAAGCTTCAACTATATGATAAAGACCCCAATGGGAAATTTAGTGACATGTAATCATGTATATATGAGTTGTCTTACTGATATCTTCTTTATCCCCCCTGCTTTAACCCCTTTGTACTTCAAACTCTTGTCATAGTAATGCACTGCTACAGTACTGCAAACTCTAGGTCTGTATTATAACCAGTTTCAACCATGTACATCACCCTCTATTAAGAGATCTTAATTTGTCTATAACTGTATGCAACAATGCAGTGTATGTTTTATAAACCTGCTCACCTGTATCTGATTCTTTAGAAATTGTATATCTGCATGTTTATATTACTGTATTTAATTCCTTATAGTCTCAACAATTGTTATTATATGTACTTTACCTCTTGCAATATATCTCTGTAATTGTCAAACAGTGCTCTTTCCCTGTTAACAAATTTAAATAAATAATTACCCTTGTACTGTTGTCTCCATGCCATGTGTTTTCTAAGGATCATCACTTTCTTTTTACACGGCAAAAAGCCCAGATTTTATTGGCTAGCATTCAAAGCAGGCTATTGACTCATTTTTGGCCAAGCACATTTCCTTAGCTAAAATTCAGTGATTCTAAAGTGGAAGCCAAGTCCAACAAATCCAGTCATCATATGGATAAAATACTGTTTATGCTACTGAACAGTCCAGCAAGAGAGCAAAAGCTCAAGCTACATGTTTTTACTCCAAGTGCTTAATCCAGGAAAACAGATTTTCTTATAACTTTAAAGGATTTCTGCACTGCTGGTATGTATGCCTGCTGTACCATAATGAAACTGAGATCCATAAAGCATAGGTAAAAATAAAAATGAAAATGAATGTAGCTAACAAAGTATGAACATTTACATAATGCTGCTTTTCACAGAAATGTACTTTGATTTTTTTTTTTATTTGTTTTCTAGAGGAGCAAAATCGGAAGGATGGCTACATTAACTCTAAGATTGTAACAACAGTAGAGGGGTAAGTGTGGAATTTCTGAAGGGGAGGACAGACAGTTTTGCAAAAAGGACTTTAAAACTGTGATTCTTATATCCATATTTTATGAGTAAAATAAATGATACCCGTCCCTGATTTTGCAGACCTTCCCTGAGTTTGCCTCATATTTTTCATCTATCCCTCATAAAATGTGTGATTTTCTAGTGAATTACTGAAGACAACAGTCACTCACTAATGCCATGCAGTTGTGTAAGTAAACATATCATAGCAGTAGTTCTTCAAATGATCGTTCTAGCTTTAGCTATATGGATTATATCCTGCCAAGGATATAAGAACTGGCCTGATTCCAAAACTTTAGGCACCTTTCATGCACTCAAACTGTCAGGCAGCTCAAGCTGAACTGATTAAAAGACAAGCTTGGGTGCTAAGCACTTAAGAACTTTCTTGCCAACAAAGAGAATGAGGTTTTGCCCTGAAAGGACAATGCTGGGAAGAACAAAAAATAAACAACCATACCTGGCATAAACAGCACACTAAAAAACAAGGGAGGTGGAGGGAGGGCATGACTACTGCAACGGTGATCATTCATGTGACGACCCACCACTGCACCAGTAATCAAGAAGCCTCAGTCCTCACCACTAGCACCAGTGGGAGATGTACACTGGGAGGATGACAGGTATACACACAGTATTTCTAGATGCAGCTCTCTGCATCAAGTGCAATTTCCCTTAAAAGCACACAGAGACTACAGTCAGTATGGGGCTGGTTTCTCCCTCTTTCTCCAGATCCCAAATATGACTCCCCACTGGCACAGCTATAGAGTTGAGATCTCAGCTGAGTGACCAAGCCAAGACCACCAGCACCCTCTCTGTCTAACCAGTGCTTCGTGTCCCTGCCCAAATAGTTGACACATACACTCTTTGAGGTTTGAATTATATATATATATATATATATGAATTATATATATATATATATATATATATATATATATATATATATATATATATATATATATATATATATATATATATATATGCACACACACACACCTGGGAAAGGCTGGCACAGGTTTACTAGCTGCCCCCTTTTGCCCAGACTGTAAGATGTTTATCACTGCCAGCAGCCAGCTCCTTATCAGCTACTTTAAGGCCCTTAACAAAGGGTTTTCAGTCTTACTGTATAATGTTACTATCAATAAAAATGGTAGTTTGACTAAGAGCAAGGCTATTAGGAGTGGCCCACAGTGTCACCAAATAAATCTGCAAGCACTCTCACAACGTAAATATCTCTGCACAGATCAGCTACAGTGAAAGGTTTAAATATATTTAATAATAAACAATAGAAGAACAAGACAATACGAAATATATACTTATACTGACATCAGAGTTTGAAATCACAGGAAATATTTAAAACAACATTGCAGGACCGTCTCAAATAAATAAAGAAAACATGTAAACTCTGCTTTACTATATTCCTGACTAAATCTAAGAGAATTACTATACACTAGTTAACTTACTTACAGACCAAGACAAATGTGTTGTGAATGGATCCTCTAGCTGATGTTGTCAGGTCAAAGACAGGATATGGACTGCTGTCTCTCTCTCTCTCTCAGAGTTCTCAAATTAAAATCTCAAATATTACTGCTGGGCTAGCTTTCAGAATGACATCATTTCTTGTCATCTGACGTCTAGTCCAGAGGCCAAAACAGCCATTGATGGCAGCTGGCAGCATTTAGCATCTACCTGTAAAAACACATAGACAAGGGCTTTTCCTCATATCTTTGGCAAATGCTGGAAGTCATAAAACAATAAAACACTTCCAAGACAATACAGAAAGCCTCTCAGCACAGACTCTATGTCTCCGGCCTAGCTTACAAAGTCATTTAATTTCAGCTATTTTTCTAAAATTTACTAGACTGAGGTTAACCTTCTGTGTTCCAGTCTCCACTATTAAAATATATACATTTAAACATTTATAATAGTGCATGAACATTTCTGTTATTTTTCAGTACACTGTGGATACATTTCAAACAGCACTTTGCAAATACCTTCAAGCAGTTTGATGTACACATGACATACAGTTCTAATACATTTGCAACACAAGCATCTTATATATATATATCATGTTGATATTCACAAATGACATATAAATATTTACAAAATTCCAGATAGCGGCCCTGGCAGTATCTCCATTTGTCACAATTCAAATGACTACTATTGTGGTAAGTTTACTTACACACCTGTACTATGTTCATCATATTGATCACTGCTGCAGTAGCTTTAGTTGTACAGGTAGATTACCTTAGCCTACTACATGTGAGAAGTGTAAGGAAAATAACACAGGAACCCTGGAAAATGGTTCTTGCAAAGCCTGATCTAGATCTAGAAAAGGAATTAGGCTTATAGTGCTCTGTAAAATGATGTGGAGAGGACCAAGTTGCAGCATCTAGAATACTTCTAGAATCCAACCCTTTTCAAAAAGACATACATTAAGCCAAATTTTGGAAGAGCAGACCTTGACTTTGCCTAGAATAACTTGACAGTGGTGCATAAAACAAAGGTAATAGCCTTAGACAACCATTTGGAAATAGTCTGTTTTGACTTAGGCTGTCCCTTCTTCTTACCTTCACAATAAATGAACAATCAATATGAAAATCTGAAAGACTTAGTTCTGTCAAGATAGTAACTGAATTGTCTGTGGACATCCATTGTATGGAGTTTCCTTTCCTCCTAATTTTTGGGATTCGGAAAGAAAATTGGGAGATGGATAGTTTGGCTTAAACTAGACTTAGATATCACTTTAGGATTTAAGGAAAGATTACTTCTCAAAGTAACTCTGTCCTTGTTCAATTCAGATACCCTTCTTGTGGAGGTCAGAACAATTGGTAAAACTGTTTTCTATGTTAAGAACCTCAAGTCAGACAGGTTACTTGTTCAAATGGAGCAAGTGTTAGCTTCTCTAAAACAAAATTAAGATCCAAAACAGGAGATCACAGATTTTACTGGAGGACTCTAATGTAAAGACCATTTGAAAAATATTTTGACATGAGAATGCATTGAAAGAGGAGGATACATGAGAAGACATACTGAAATGGCTGATAAATGAACCTCAGTAGAGGAGTACAAAAGGCCATAGGACAGTAACTCACACAAATATTGTAAAACTATAGAATAACTAGCCTTGAATTGGTTCTGGTTAAAACTTTTCCATTTGACATATATGATTTCTAGTAGCAGGCTTTCTTTCCCCCATTAGTACTGCTGCACATCCTCAGTAAACAGATGCATAAAAGGAATTAAGACTCCATGCAGTCAACTGAAGTTGATTTATATCGGGGGGTATCAAACATCCCTGTTCTTGTGTGAGTAGATGCAGTCTGAGAGGAAGCTTGTGGTAATTGCCCCTAGCCATTTCCAAATGAAGTGAGAACCATGGCTGCCTGGGCCTGAAGGGAATCACTACAGCAATCTTGGGGGATTCCTTCTGAATCTTCAGAAGTACCCTGGATATTAGCAGAAAAGATGGAAAGGTATACAGGAATCTTCCTATTCAAGGAAAAGAAAAGGCATTCCGGCATTCTTGCATGAAGTCCAAGTGGAGAAACTTGCCATCTTATTCTTCAGATGGGAAGCAAATAGGTCTACTGATGGAACCCCCCACAGATAGATCAAATCTTGGAAGACCCCCTGATCTAGTGTACATTTGTGAGGGTCTGCCCTGTTCCTGATCAGCTCCTCTGCCACACAGTTTTGCTCTGACGGAATGTAGGATGCTTGTAGACTGAGATTGTGTTGAGAAGCTATATTGCAAGCTGACATGGCTAGTCTGCAGGGCGGTATAGCCTGGTTCCCTCTTACTTGTTGATGTACTGAATGACTGTGGTGTCTGTAACAACTTGAAGAAGTCTAGGTGATCAAATACAATTCAGGGAGTTGAGTGCCTTGATTAGTGCAAGCTTCCATATATATATATATATATATATATATATATATATATATATATATATATATATATGTATGTATATATATATATATATATATATATATATATCTATATATCTATATATATATATATATATATATATATATGTGCTTACATCTTTCCTTGGTGTCCCACTCACCTTACACTTTTATCCCTTCTGAAGCTGCTCCCCAAGCAAAGTCTGATGCGTCTGCGGTGACTGACTCCTTTGTAAGGGGTAGGGAGAAGCGGAGACCTGGATTTAGGGATATCTCTTATCTCCACCAAGTGATTCCTCTACTGTCAAACCTCAGCACTAGGATCTGAAAAGACAAGTGGTGCTGGTGCTGGGACCAAAGAGACTTCATATACCACTGTATCTTTCTCATGTGGAGTCTTGCAGAAGTATCATGAAAATCATAGAAGCCATGACACCCAAAATCCTGAGTTATTCCCTTGCAGTGACCAAAGTCTGAGAGGAAAACCCTACAAGTAGATCTAGATGTTGATCTGTTTTTTATTGTGGAAGAAAAGCTCTTTGAACTGTACTGTCTAGTTAACATCCCAGAAACATGTTTCTGTGAGACAGAGTCAAGAAAGACTGTTAAATGTTCTCTTGGAATCCCAGCATGTGTCAGAGAACTCTTACATGACAGACAGAGTGGAAGATTCCTGACACTTTGAAAAAGACTCTGCAAAGATAAGCAACTCGTTTAAATATGGAAAAATGTAGATACCCAGTCATGTGCCATGAGTTATAACTGGATCTAGACACTCTGTGAGCACTCTTGGTGCAGTGGATAGTGCAAAGGTTAAGGCAGAGAACTGATAATGTGATTGAGACCCACATAGAAATGCCTGAAGTCTGCATGAATACAAATATTATGATAAGCGTCTGTGATGACAGGAGGTACTGCCAGCCATGCTAGGGAGAAGTAGGGCAGTGTATGTAAGACTTGTGCCAGCACAGCTAACTGGAATTTTATAAATAATTATCTGTCATTTGTATATCAAGCTGACTTGTACAGATGCTTGATATGAAAATGTATTTGTGAGCTTTGCTAGTGTTAACTGTGTTAAAATGTATCAACAGTGCACTCTGCTGAAATTATGAGAAATGTACATGTATTACGGTATCTGAATTAAATGTATGTGCTTTAATAGAGGTCACTGTCACAGCAAGAGTTAACCAGCTGGCTTATTTGAAGACAAATAAGGGAAATGTAAATGAGTGGTGAAACGGCTCCCCACAGTGCTGAGTAGGACCAGAGATGGTAGGTCTGGGAGCAGCCATTATCTGTTAGCTTTTGTAAAGAAGGAGGGAATGTTGTAAATGGTTCTGCCTACTGGCACTGCCATAAAAGCTCTAAATTTGCATTGTAGCAGTCTGCTAAAGTCCTGTCTCAAACTTCAAAAGGAGATATTGTGGGAACCTAGTGTCATGTGACCAGATGAGTTCATTCTGCAAGTCATCTTGCATATTATATTTTACAGGGAGTAATCACAGAATATAGAGTATTCTGTTTGGGAAGCCTGACTAGGTCTGCTCACGTATTTCATCTTGCCCTGCCCAAGTAAGATATTAGGGAACAGTAAATTCTCTTAGATTCAGTCAGAAATATAGTGAAGCTTAGTTTAGAGAGTGTTTTTCTTTGTTTGCATGAGTCTGTCCTTCAATGTTAATTTCAATATCTTGTGTAATTTGACCTCTGTAGTTTACTGTGAATATATATTCAATATTTCCATGCTGTTTTATTATTTAATATTTATATTTAAAACTTTTATTGTGGCTGGTCCTTAGTACTTAACCTTTGAAAGTACTGATATTTATTTAGTGACACTGTGTGGGCCACTCCAGAAGGTCTAGCTTTCTTGGTGAACTATTACCATTTGCATTATTATTAATATTGCACAGTATAATTGGACACCCTTTATTAAGGGCCTTAGAGTAGCTGATTGTGAAGTGTCTGGTGGCAGTGATAACTACCTTATACTCTGGGCAGAATGGGGCACAGCAGGTAAATCAGTGTCAGCCTTTCCCAGGTGAGTGTGTGTGAAGATTAAATCTCTGTGTCAGCTACTTGCGGCAGGGACATGTAGCACTGGATTTATAGAGAGGGTGCTGGAGGACTTGGCTTAGGACCTCACTCTACAGCTTTACCAGTGCGGAGTCCTACTGGGGATCTGGAGGGAGACAGATATAAAGACACCCAGACCCGGGCTGAGTGTGTTCCCTGTCTGCCCTTAAGGGAAACTGTACTTGATGCAGACAGGTCTGCATCAGGAAATACTAACTGTATCTATTTGTATTCCAAGTGCATGTCCCTGTCTAGTGTCATTGGTGAGAATCCAGGTTCCTTCATTCTGGCCCAGCATGGGGATGACACACAGTGGTGCCCAACACATACTGGCAGCAGTGGTGGTCATCACATTTTATTGGTGGCAGTGTGGTGGGATCATCACATGCTCAGTTATTGTTGAGCAGTGGTGTGGATATTGAATTTCTGTAGCCTGTAAGTAGTGTCACTAAAAAGTTGCTTGTACTCTCAAGCAGCCACAAAGTAGACTTTCAGAGTTTCATATCAGAATAATTATATTTATTTAATTTTTGTTAGCTTAGCTAGTCAGAGAGAGCAGGCAAGGATGTCAGCAGAGGATTATGGCAAGCTAACAAGGAACCAGTTTGCTGGGATGTGCTAAGCTAAAGGACTGGGGCATGCCAACCTGACCAAAGGGGAAGTGACTGCATCCTTAACCCCAGCTGCAGCACAGACCAGCAACCAGGAAGACAACCAGACTGGCCTTGGGGGTGTACGGGACAGTTCAGCTTTTCCTCGGAAGACTTAAAAATCCTTGTGGAGTTAAAGAGAGTTGAACTGGAGGACAAACATTTGGAATTAGAATCAGCAGAGAGACTGCGGCATTTGGAACCAGAAGTAGAATCAGCACTGAGACTTCAGTGTTTGGAAGCCAAAGAAAATGAGAGACATAGGCAACATGAAATGGAAATGCTGACTCTTCGCTAGGGTCATGGAGGTAATGGGGAAGGGAGTAACAGTACCCCAGAAGCAATAAAGGTCAGTAAACATCTACCTCAATAGCAAGAAGGTGATAACTTTGATAGTTTTATTCATCTGGGTACAGTTCCTCACCCCCTTACTCCAAGGTAAACCTGTAACTGTTGTCTCTAAATTGTCTAATACTGATTGTTTAGATTATGATCAAGTTAAGCACTGTTTATTTCAGTGTTGTAAGTTAATACCTGAAGCTTACAGAAAAAAGTGACGTGAGCATAGGTGTAAGGCAGATGAAAGTATATGTCATTATATTGCTGAACTAAGCACTTATTTTCATAGGTGGATGAGTGGGTGTCAGGCCACCACCTTTGAAAAGCTGGCAGACCTTTTGGTAAGGGAACAAGCCCTTAGCACTTTGCCTAAGGACATGAGAATCAAGTTTGCAGACAGGGAATGCAACTGCAGATGTGTAGGAGAAAAAGAGAGGCCTATATCTAGCAATCAGGGCAGCACTACACAGAAAAGAGATACACAGTGCTGGACATGGATATATGGGAATCCATGGTGGGCAGCCTAAACCACCCCAACAGAGTTTGCCTGTAACATGGGAAGCCACTAGTTCAGGTACACAGCCAGGACCAAGGGTTAAATGTGACCAGTAGGGCCATGAAGCATATAGATGTCCACAGAGTCAAAGTGAGGAACAAAAGGTGGGGGAGCCAGCAAGTGGGAATAACAGAATGCCAGTGTTAAGTTGTCTGGATATAACAGGGGTAGTAAACGACAAGAAGCGGTTATATCCGATCTTGGTGGATGGGAAACAGGCCACTGCCAAGAGACAGACAGCCTCCGCTATAACCATTGTAAAGCCTGCAGTGGTTAAAGAGGAGTAGCACTTGCTTGGCCAGTCCACTTCAGTCAAAGCTTTAGGAGGGATCCCATTCCAAATGCCTTTGGCTAGGTTCACCTTGACTGGAAGGATGGAAAATGAATCAAGCAAGCAAGTAGGTCTGTTTGAAGATATCCCTCCAGATGTCTTGATAGGAAATTATTTTGATAATGCAGTACCTTGTTTGCATGCAGTGACACACAGTCAGTCCTGGAGACAATCATGTGGGTCTGGTAGCCGGGGGGAACCAGACAGACTGCGCACCTGAAGCCAGGACTGGTAATGTGGCTACTTCAGTGAGGCAGCTACCCTGTAGCAGTGAGACTGAACGTGAACCACAGCTGCTGGTCGGTACTGATGTTCCCTTGGACAGAGTGACTGCAAGGACAGTGGTGAGTAGTAGTAACCAGGATGACAGTGAGGTACCGCTGTCAGAAGAGGCCAGACTTCCTGTGGAACGGAGGTGGGAAGAGTTACAAGGAGAGAGTTAAGACAGGCTCAGCTTTAAGACCCTACATTACAAGGCTTGAGAGAGGTAGCTAGGAAGGCACCTGATTCTCAAGTAAAAGGAGATTCTGTATACTGGAACAAAGGGTTACTATATAGAGAGAGTGGACCCCTGCGGGAGGGCTAGAAGGTGAGGTAATACAGCATTTAGTAGTGCCCAGAGCCTATCGTCTGGCACTTCTAGCCATAGCCCATGACATTCCCTTTGCAGGTCATATGGGCATAATGCACACCAAGAGACGTATTATGCAGAACTTTTATTGGCCTGGGATTGCCAGGGATGTAACAGGGTACTGCAAGACCTGTGAGCTGTGCCAAAAAGTAGGCAAGGCAGGGGACAAGAGCAAAGGTCCTTTGATGGCTTTCCCTGTAATAGAGCCATTTCAGAGGGTAGCTATGGATATTGTGGGGCCTCTGAGTACCCCAAGTTCCACAGGGAAGAAGTATATCCTAGTGGTAGTAGATTATGCTACTAGATACCCTGAGGCAGTGGCTCTGTCATCCATTGAGCCAGAGAAGGTGGCAAATGCTTTGCTAGAAATTTTCAGCAGGGTAGGTTTCTCAAGAGAAATATTGACTGACACAAGTGCCAATTTCAAGTCAGACCTGCTGGCTTGTCTGTGGGAGAGCTGTGCAGTTAAGTACCTAAAGACCACCCCCTACCACCCCCTGACTAATGGTTTGAGGTGAGGTTAAACTCTATACACTAAAGACCATGCTACAGGCATTTGCAGACCAGTTTAAGAGACAGTGGGACACATTTGCCCCATCTGTTGTTTGCTTACAGGGAGGTGCCCTAGAAATCCACAGATTTTTCATCTTTTGAGTTGCTGCATGGGCATAGGGTGAGGGAACATCTAGATTTAATTCATGATGAGTAGGACAGTGAGTGTGAATCCTACAAGGAGTATGTTGTGGCATATGTCCTAAACCTCAGAACAAGGCTTAGGGAGCTCATGGGCTTGGCCCAGGAGAACCTGACAGGAGGCCAACAGCAGAAAAAGGTCTGGTATGACAGGAATGCTCGAACCAGAGAGTATGTTGTGGTGGTCTACTTCTGTTCATCGAAAACATATTTTTTCGAAGAACAGAAGTACGAACCCACTTCAGTGAAAGTGCACTTTTGCGAACACTGGTTCACCGAACCAGAAAACAAAAACAGAAAAACCCTGCAAACACACTTTTGCAGGGAGGCAAGCCCCCCGGCACCCCCCACGCTCCCTTCTTATATATACTTACTCCGAGATCGCACTACAGTGGGGAAACTGCTATATTTCTTTATCCCCACTGTGTAGTGCTTTTTCTGTTTTTGTTTTCCGGTTACCAGTTTCCCAAAAGTGCACGTTCGGTTAAGTGCACTTTCATTGAAGTGGGTTCGTACTTCTGTTCTTCAAAAAAAACATTTTTCGATGAACAGTAGTAGAGTTGCTGTGGGACAGTATTGTGCTCATTGCTGTCAGACACAATAAACTGCATGCAGATTGGGATGGACCCTTCAAGGTTGTAAAGAAGGTCAGTGATGTTAACGATATGGTAGAAGTGCTAGGCAGGAGCACAGACTATACCATGGTAACATGAGGAAATCTCACCCTGATAGGGAGGCCCTTGTGCTGAGCATGTGCAGTAGGAGGCAGGCGGAGTCTTAGGGGATCTATGGCTACAGGGAGCCAGCCAGCAAAATCCCAAGTTACTAAGGTGGAACTTAGGATTGCAGGCATATAACATGACAGTACAACACCGTAATATGATCAGCAATGCTAATGCAGGTGAGCTCTCAAGACAGGGAATAGGGTAACATATTCCCAGATAATCGGCTTACTTCTCTCAAGCCACGTTTCTCAAGGGTCACTTCAAAAACTAGCTTGAGTCTTCAAAGGGAGGGAGAGATGTGACGATAGGAGGTACTGCCAGCCATGCCAGGGAGAAGAAGAGTAATGGATGTAAGACTTGTGGCAGCACAGCTAGCTGTTATTTTATAAATAATTATATGTCTTTTACATATCAAGCTGATTTGTACAGATGCTTGGGCTGAAAAGTATTTGTGAGCTTTGCTTGTGCTAATTGTGTTAAAATGTATCAACAGTGCACCCTGGTGAAATGAAGAGAAATGCACATGTATTATGGTATCTGAATTAAATGTATATGTTTTAATGGAGGACACTGGCACAGCAATAATTAACCAAATAGCTTATTTTAAGAAAAATAAGGAAAATGTAAAGGAGCTGTTAAATCACTGAATGGCACCCCACTGTGCTGAGATGGACCGGAGACACTAGGTCTGGGAGCAGCTATTATCTGTTAGCTTTTGCAAAGGGGTCTATGCCAAATAAACGAAAGCTTGAAATGTCGATCGTCGTTCGAAGGTTGGTTGACTTTAACGGCGCCATGGGAGAATTTCCCTTTTCTGCACTGAAGTGTGGTTTCGGAGTTGGTATATTTAAGTAGGCGGGTGTGGGGTGCCCCCCTGTCACACTGTTAAGGTATGTTTTTCTTTCTTTTTTTTTTTTTTTTTATAATTATATATTGAACTTTCAAATATCAACCATATGGTCTCGAACATATGGTATTCGACATTTTGAAAGTTGGAATATATAACATAGACCCTTGTAAAGAAGGGGGCAAGTGCTGTAAACAGTTCTGCCTCCTAGGCATTGTCATTAAAGCTAAATGTGTATTGTAGCAGTCTGCTAAAGTCCTACCTCAGACTTCAAAAGGAGATATTGTGGGAACCTAGAGTCAGGTGACCAGATGAGGTCATTCTTCAAGTTATCTTGGATATTATATTTTATGGGGATTAATCTCAGAATATAGAGTATTCTGTTTGGAAAGCATGACTGGAAAGACTGCTAACATATTTCATCTTGCCTTGCCCAAGTAAGTTATTAGGGAACAGTAAATTCACTTAGATTCAGTCAGGATTATATTGAAGCTTAGTTTAGAGAGTGTTTTTCTTTATTTGTATGAGTCTGTCCTTCAGTGTTAATTTTGGTATCTTCTGTTATTTGAGCTCTGTGGTTCACTGTGAATGTATATTCAATATTTTCATATTCTGTTATTAGCCATTTAAGCTCATACTAGGCTAACTGCCTCTTTAAGGCCATTTAAAGCCTAGACAATTACCCCATGTGAGAATCAAACCCTGCACCTTGTGTTTGCAAGGTAAACACTTTAACCATTATGCCAAGCTCCCACCCTTCATTATTTATTATTAAATATATTTAAAACGTTTATTGTGACTGGTGCTTAGTACTTAACCTTTGAGAGTACTTATATTTATATGGTAACACTTTGTGGGCCACTGCAGAAGCTCTAGCCATCTTGATGAACTACTACCATTTGTATTAGTATTACTATTGGACAGTATAATTGGACACCCTTTGTTAAGGGCCTTTAGAGTAGCTGATTGTGGACTGCCTAGTGGCAGTGATAACCACCTTATACTCTGGGCAGAAGGGGGCACAGCAAGTAAATTTGTGCCAGTGTGTGTGTGTGTGTGTATGTGTGTGTGTGTGTGTGTGTGTGTGTGTGTGTGTATGTGTGTGTGTAAATTAAATCTGTCAGTGTGTGTGTCAGCTATTTGGGCCAGGAACGCAAAGCACTGGATTTACAGAGAGAGTACTGGAGGACTTGGCTTGGACACTCAGCTAAGGACCTAGCCCTACAGCTGTACCAGTGGGGAGTCTTTCTGTGGATCTGGAGGGAGACAGAACATCCAGACTCTGGACTGATTGTGTTTCCTGTGTGCTCTTAAGGGAAACTGTACTTGACACAGAGAGGTCTGTGTCTGGAAATACTGAGAGTATCTATTTTTATTCCAAGTGCACGTCCCTCTACAGTGTCGGTGGTGAAGATTCTGGCTCCTTGATTACTGACCCAGAGTGGGACAGCACATAGTGGTGCCCATCACATACTGGCAGCAATGATGGACGTCACAGCATCTTTTAAATCTAGTGTTGCCAGGAAACTTGAATGAGGAAGAAGTAGTAACAGGCTGTGAAGTGAATTTGGAAAATATCATCAACACTTTTAGGAAATAAAGTTCAAAAACTGGTCTACAGGCATTTTCTTTCTTTGGTACTACAAACATCCTTGAGTAAAACCCCTTTCCCACCTGGGAAGAGGGAACTGGATCTATCACTCCCTTGGATAGCATCTGATGAAGCACAGATGGAAACAAGAGTTTGGTCTGGAGGTTGAGGAATTACCCACTGAAAAGGAGGAATTTCCTTCCACTGCCATCTGTAACCTTCAGGAACTGTCTTCAAAACCCAATTGTCTGAAGCTATCTCTTGCCAAAGACAAAAGTGAAGATTCAGACTTTCTGGGGAAAAAGAGGGCTACCAGGGTGGGGTGGGGAACAAAGTCAGTCTGATTTGCTTACTGTCCTTGGTTTTGGGAGTTTCCAGAATTCTTCTTGAAACATCCTTGCCATGTCTTCTTAAATGTTTCTTTAGCTGCATTTTGTTGACTGTTTATTTTGCTTCTTCCTATAATTAGTACAAGAGTTAGACAATCCCTTGGAAAATGTGGAAAAGGAGGGATGAAAATCTTAGAGATTCTCTGTATCAGCTTACACCTTTCATCACATTTTTTAATCAATTCTGCAGCAGAGGGGCTGGAAACTAAATCGGTATTCAAAGGAGAATTTAGTCTCATTTTTAACATAATTTTTGAGGTTCTGAGAATGCAGCCATGAAACCTCCTCCAACAAGCTTACACACTGTAGAAGAAATTAAATTATTTAAAGCAGATTTTTACATAAAGAAGAAGCTGCAGACAAAACATTTCTCATACTTTAACAATTAGGACAAACCTTAACATATGAGCCTGACAATTAAAAATTCTGAAAGTCAAAGATGCAGAAGTGGGTCTATATTATCATATTGCACGCTCAGAAGAGCAAATGACAGGTAATCTACCCCATGTATGCGAAAGCTTACAACGTCGAAACTTCAGAACAGCAATTATTTTCCGATGGAAAACAACTGCTGTTCTGAAACAAACCAGAAAAAAAACAGTAAAACATTACTTAACGTGGGGGGCTTTGTCCCCCACACCCACCTTCTTAAATATACCAACTCCGAGATTGCACTACAGTGCCAAAAAGGCAAAGTAGTGAAAGCGGCCAAACAAATTCTTTCTCAGGAAATGAATACGCTGAAATGCCGCTTCGCTATTTTGCCTTTTCACACTTTACTGTTCGACAAAGACCCATTCGACAACCTGTGTCTGCAACGGTGTAATAGGGAACCACAGAAACATACGCTTTTTTTCCCATACTTATCAATACTCTTCCCGTCCTTATAACAGGAGGACTGAAATTAACTGTTTAGAGGCAGAAGCATTAAAGAAAGTACAGTTGTGTACACTTACCATAAATGTAGATGTTCGAGTGTCTTCACTGTTGCAGTCATCACTTTAGGGTTCTCCCCCGCTGGCAGGCAGTCCTCGGTTGGCCAGAATCCCAAAGTCTGGGTCCAGCGTCGGCTGCTCAGCCATGCTCCCTGATGTCAGTGCGCCAGGAGTACATAGCTGGCAACCGACGCCATGTTCTCCAGTTTTTCTTGCCCCAGATGTCAGGAGTCCAAAAATGAATCTAACCCCATACCCTTTGCAAATACACCTCAGAAGAAGGGTGAAGTAGGGAACCACACAAAAGAAAAAATAAGAGGGGACAGGAGGGAGGGTAACCCAGACTGCAACAGTGAAGACACTCGAACATCTACATTTGTGGTAAGTGTACACAACTGTACTATGTTCATCGTGTTTCACTGTTGCAGTCATCACTGTAGGGTTGAATCCCAAAGCAGAAGAAAAGGGAGGTGGTCATAAAGTAGAGGGGGCGGCTAGAAGGCCCTGCAAGACTGCAGAAGCAAAGCCTGCCCTAGACTTAGAGTAGAGAGGTAGAGTGTAGTGCTTAGAAAAAGTATGCACCAAACTCCAAGTTGCAGCTTCCAAAATGTCTTTGGTAGGTACTCCCCTGAGGAAGGCAGCTGAAGTAGCAGTAGCCCTAGTAGAGTGAGTCCTAATACTTCCTGGGATTTGCTTTCCATGGTGAGAGTAACAAAATCTGATGCCATGAGCGATCCATTTAGAAATGGTCTGTTTTGAGATGGCTTTGCCTTGGGAATTGGAAGCATAAGAAATAAACAATTGCTCTGTTTTCCTGATGTTCTTGGTTCTATCCAGGTAAAAATGAAGTTGTCTGTGTACATCCAAGGAATGCAAGATCCTTTCCCCCCTATTTTGAGGGTTGGAGAAAAAAGTTGGCAGGTGAATAGTTTGATTTAAAGCCACTTTGGAAACCACCTTAGGCATGAAAGTAGGATTAGTCCTTAAAGACACCCTGTCTTGGTGAAAAATAATATAGGGCTCCACAGCCACGAGTGCTTGCAACTCCGAAACTCTCCTGGCTGAAGTCAAAGCTAACAGGAGAGCTGTCTTCCATGATAGAAACGTGATGTCAGATGTGGCAGCAGGCTCAAAAGGAGGTAGAGTGAGTTTTTCCAAAACATAATTGAGATCCCAGGCATGAATGGGTGGTGTTCTAGGAGGCCTTAAGTTCTTAGTTCCTCTGAGAAATTGTCTCATGAGTTGGTGTGAAAAGATTGGAGGGTCTGTATTATAATGTGCAGAGATAGCTGAGGCATATATCTTTATGGAAGAGAAGGAGAGACCCTTATGTAACAGGTCTGTCAGGTATAGTAAAAATCACAGAAATATCAGGAGTAAGAGGATCCAAATCCTGATCATGCATCCAGGTGCAAAATCTTTTCCATTTTCCTGCATAAGATTTTCTAGTGCTAGGGCATCTGGCTTCTAAAATGACATCCATAACCTGTTTGGGAAGGACAGGATTAGTCATATACCCTGAATTAGCCAGGCTGTCAGGCAGAGAGTTTTGACATGAGAGTGCAGAACCTGACCCTGGTGTTGGGACAAAAGATTTGGAGTCTGAGGTAAAACCCAAGGAGGGTCCTGTGAAAGATTCATCAGAGTTGGGTACCAAAATTGTTGAGGCCAATTTGGGGCCAGTAAAATTATCATTTTGGGCTTGTCCTGCTTGATCTATAATAACACCAGTGGAAGAAGAGGTAGAGGCGGGAGGGCATACCCCGAGAGATTTCTCCAACTGAATGATAGTGCATCCACTTTCCATGCTAGCTCATGGAATGCCCTTGTGCAAAAAATCGGTAATTGATGGTTGAGGGGGGATGCAAAGAGATCTATGTGCGGGCAACCCCAGACTGCTGTAATCATCTTGAATATTTTGGTGTTCAGCATCCATTCGTGTGGGTCTGACAGGTTCCTGCTCAGACTGTCTGCCAGAATGTTTTGTTTCCCTGTTAGGAACTGAGCTTGTAGGTCCACTTTGCAAGCTTGAATTGTGTTCCATAGAGTCATGGCTAGTCTGCAAAGGGGGTAAGAATGTGAACCCCCTTGCTTGTTTATGTACCACATAACTGTGGTGTTGTCTGTCCGTATCAGTAGTTGTCCTGGTTGTAGGAGATCCCCGAAGGCCAAAAGTGCGTTCTGAACAGCTAACATTTCCTTTAAATTGATATGCAGGTGCTTCTGATCCTTTGTCCAAAAGCCTTGCAGACATTTTCCCTCCAAGTGGGCTCCCCATGCGTAATCTGAGATGCCTGTGGTTAGTATCTGGCTGGCTGGAGGCAGACTGAAGGCTTTCCCTTTGTTGAGAATACATGCCTTGGTCCACCAAAGGAATTCCTTTTGTAGACAAGGCAGGATGGTGATCTGTGTGTCTAGACTGTGGCAATGCTGAGACCATACACTTTTTAGGTACCATTGTATTTTTCTCATGTGCAGTCTTGCATATGGTATGAGAAGGATGCAAGAGGCCATGTAACCCAAAGCCTGCAGGAATTTCCTTGCAGATAGCTGGGTTAGTGTCGCCAAGGTTTTGAAAGTTGAAGCCAGCTGTAGTTGTTTTTCGGATGTCAGAAATGCCATCTGGGTTGTTGTGTTTAGAAGAGCACCCAGAAAAATTATCTGTTGTGAGGGAGTCAAATTTGACTTTTTTATGTTCACAGTGAATCCAAGGAACTTGAGAAGAACTTGAGAAGGTTCTGAACAAATTCTAGGTGTTGTAGTAAGACATCCTTGCTGTCTGCTTGAATAAGACAGTCATCCAGATAAGGGTAAATTTGAATTCCCTTGAGTCTGCAATAAGTTACTACTGGTGCCAGGCATTTGGTGAAGACCCTGGGTGCAGTAGACAATCCAAAGGGCAGCGCAGAGAATTGATAATGGCTCGAGCCAGCTTTGAACCTTAGGTATTTTCTGCACTCTTGTCGGATAGGAATGTGTAAGTAAGCCTCCTTTAATTCCAATGTTACCATCCATGCATTTTTGTTCAACACTGGCAGAAGCTGCTGCAGAGTAAGCATCTTGAATTTTGGTATCTCCAGGAAAGTGTTCAAGACTAGACAGATCCAGGATGGGTCTCCATGAATTTTGCTTTCTGGGGACTAGAAAGAGCCTTGAGTAAAAACCTTGCCCCATTTCTGAAAGTGGAACCAGTTCTATGGCCCTCATAGCCATGAGAGCTTTCACCTGGTTTAAGGCCTCTGACCATTGGTGTTTTGGTAGGTCCGGCCATCCGTTTGGTCTTGGTAGGGTATGAAAGTGGAATTTGTAACCACATCCAGAACCCACTTGTCTTGGGTTACGTAAGTCCAATTCTGGTTAAAAAGAGAGAGTTTTCCTCCGAGAGGGGCATCCAGGAAAGAAGTTCCTGCAGCCCTGCAGGGGGAGTCATTGAGCCTGTTTTCTATGCGCTTGAGATCTGTCCTCTCCACCCCTAGGGGTGGAAGCAGTCCACTGTCTTGGTCTGTAGAAGGTCTGCGTCTGGGGCCTTCCTCTGGAGCGTCTATATCTACCCCTCCGAGGCCTGTCTGAATAGGGAAAGGACCAATTTTTTGTTGGCCAATTCCTACTAAATCTGGGGGACTGTACTTGTAAGAAATCCTTAACCGTTTGCATGGATTTTGCCTTATCCTCCATTTTCTTTATCACCTCTTCAGCCTTAGATCCAAACAAAACATCATGCTGAACAGGCGCATCCAATAGCTTAGCTTTCACCTGTTCAGGTAAGTTTTGTTCCTTTAACCAAGCATGCCTTCTAATGACAGTGCCAGAGGCAGCAGCCCTACAAGAAGCCTCCAAAGCATCAAAACCACAGTGTAAACCATGCTTCCCTACTTGTTCAGTGGCATGCATCAAATCATGTAATTCCTTATTATCTGCACATGCGGAAATGGAAGCTAGCTTTTGTTTCATAACAGACAGTAGAAACTGCTGGTATTTTAGCATATGAAATTGACAGTTTAAAGCCCTAATAGATAAAGTTGCAGAAGTGTACACTTTTTTGCCCCATCTCTCTAAAGCTCTGGAATCCTTATCTGTCGGAATGTGGTTTTTAGCAGAAGCGGTCTTAACCCCCTTAGGGCCCTGAGAAATGGTTTCAGGATCAGCAGTAGGATTCTTGAATAGAAACTGGTGAGAATCAGGGACCCTATAATATGTGTCGGGCTTAACAGGGGCTGGAGGAAGAGAGTTAGGAGTTAAATTGGCCTCAGAAAAAGCATCATCCACAATATCTAAAATAGGAGGAATAGCCAGGGGGTCTATGTTGGGGAAGAAGAAAATCCCTAAGTCTTCTCTTAGATTCCGAGTACTCCTGTCCTTCCCAGTGAAAATGTTCTCTCATTTCATGTAAAGTTTCCCCAAATGAAAAATCCTTAGGGGGAGAAGCTGAAGGAATGGAATCCTCAGCATCAGAATCCTCACAGGGAGGGAAAGAATAATCCTGGTCAGAGGAAGACACTGAAGAAATAGATGCCTGATCAGAAGAGTCATAATCCAATTCCTGCCTAGGCCTTTTGTCTGGTGGAGGATGTGAACCCCTAATCATGGTAAGTAAGTCCTCCGCCATCTTAAGTAACTGTTTTTGGGATTTGGATCCTGGATCAGAAGAGGCCTGGACTGAAGTCTTAGATTTTGAAGGAGTCTTTGCCTTTGTCTTTGGCTTTGTCTTTATCAGTAGCTGTGTAGGCCTGAAAACTCCCTCGGAAGCCGGTATCTGCACAGCGGCTCCGGACCCATCTGAGGGAGCATTGTCTGAAGGTCCAGCAACTGAAGTACTCAAAGGCCTAGATGGCTCCTCGTGGGAGTCCGTTTCGGCAATTGGTTCTGAAATGGCCGACGACAGGGGCTGCGAAAGCATCTCACTGATGACGGCCGAACCTGAAGCTGGCTCTGCTTGTAAAAATGTCGTCTGTTTTGGACCTCGGAGGCCTGTCTTTATCCTTGCGTCGTTTGTGAACTCCGGCTGTCAGAAGCGTGTCTGACGAAATTTTGTAATTAAATCGCCTACCGAAGTAATGAAATGCAAAATCGTACCTTCGCTTAACAGTACGTTGGTTAAATCTAGCACAAAACCGACAACTAGATACTGCGTGGTCAGGGCCTAAGCAAGGAATACAGTAAGAATGGAAATCCTTATGAGGTATTTGCTTCCCACAAGAAATACAATTATTAACTTTTTCTGACATCGGACTGGAGCAAGAAAAAAGTTTCCCCAACGGGGTACTTAGCTTTGAGTAGAAGAAGTAAGTCTTCGGACCGAAGTACAAAAAAGAAAATTGTCAGGAGTCAGCCGACCGGCACTTGCGAACTGCTTTCACCGCACAGCAAGAAAGACTGGAGAACATGGCGTCGGTTGCCAACTATGTACTCCTGGCGCACTGACGTCAGGGAGCATGGCTGAGCAGCCAACGCCGGACCCAGACTTTGGGATTCTGGCCGACCAAGGACTGCCTGCCAGCGGGGGAGAACCCTACAGTGATGACTGCAACAATGAAACACGATGAACATCGCTATAGCTGCTGAATTTGGTTTGGAAAGAGTGTATAAAAAGTTAAAAGACTAAGGAACTTTATACATCCAATCTGCCTTTTTAGGGGCAGCTGACTGTCAGGAAAACTGCAGACAGTAACAAACACACATCCTCCAAAGCTGACAAAACTGGAGGAATGGGTGCGGGTTCTGTAGCAGCTCATAGTATTTTCTTTAGGACTGAGAAACCTTAGCATTCTCCCACTGAAAACACTGGTACATTCTAGAAATAGTCTTAGAGAAAGACAATCCCTACAGGAAGATGTGATGATATGGGCAAGTCCCAGCATAGCCAGCTGGAGTTTTGTAAAGAATGATATGTCCTCTGAATATCAAACTGATTTATATAAGATTCTGGTGTTACAAATGTATTAGAACTGTGTCTCATTTGTATATCAAACTGATTTTGTACAGATGCTTGTGCTGAAAATGTATTTGTGAGCTTTGCTTGTATTGAAATGTATAAACAGTTTACCCTGCTGAAATGTACAGCGCCTTCTGTGTGGAGTCTGCATGTCCTCCCCACGGTCGAGTGGCGTTCGAAAGACATGCGTGAATGGGCGTGCTTTCATTGAAGGCTGGGCATCGGGCTGGCACCTTGGCACCGCAAAACTCTGCTGCCAATCACTAGCGGACTGGAGTTACGCTGTGGCGACCCCTAACCGGGAAAAGCCGAAAGAAGAACAACATTATTGTAGCTGAATTAAATGTATATGTTTTAATAGAGGATACTGGCACAGCAGAGGTTAACTTTAAGAAAGTAAAGGAAATGTAATTGAGCTGTTAGAAACATTAAAAGGCACCCCTCAGTGCTGAATGGGACTGGGTCTGGGGAAGAGCTTTTATCCATTAGCTCAGTGAAAAGAAGGGAGGCCCCAGGCACTGCCATAAATATTTGGATGTGTATTGCGGCCATCTGTGCTAACTTCCTGTCTCAGCTTCAAAGGGGAATACTGTGGGAACCTAGAGTCAGGTGACCAAATGAGGTCATTCTGTCAGCACTCTTAGAAATCATATTTTAGATATTAAAATAGAAATCTCAGAGTATTGAGTATTCTGTTTGGAAAGTCTGACTAGAAAAACCCTGACCCACAGCATCTTGCTTTGCGGTAGTAAGTAATTTAACTAGGGAAAAGTAATTATTTTAGATTCAGTCAGGAATATGGTGAAGTTAATTTAGGTATTGTTTTTCTTTATTTGTCTGAGTCTGTCTATCAGTGTTCTATTCAAAATTTCCTTTGATCTGTACTCTGTGGTTTCTTGTGAATATATATTCAGTATTTTCATGTACTTTTATTATATATTATTAAATATATTTAAAACTTTTATTGTGGCTGGTCTTTGTGGATAGTATCTAACTTTGGAGAGTGCTTATATTTATTTGGTAACATTGTTTGGGCCACTTCAGAAGGCCTAACTGTCTTGGTGAACTACCACCATTTGTATTAATATTAGTATTACACAGCATAATTGGATACCCTTTGTAAGAGGGTGAAAAAAAAATGAAAAAACGAATCTATGAGCATATGTATGATATTAGTAGAGCAAAAGAGGCAAGTGCATTATATAAACATTTGAAAGAATGTAAAGAAGCTAAATACTTATGGTTAGTATTGGAACAAGTTAAGCGTGATATTAGAGGTGGTCCATGGGAAGACATCTTAGAGAATAAGGAACTATGGTGGCAGGTTAGAATGGACGCAAGTAGGAAGCCTGGCCTCAATGAAATGGTTTCCATAAGACCATTATTAAAAATAAGAGCTAATAAAATATGAAAACACATTGAAATGTTGCATCACTGTCTTACTCAATAAGGGTTTACACCATATGCATTATACATAATAAATATTTTAATAATGGTACATATTTTAATAATGATATATTTTTTAATATTTATGTGTTTTGTATTTGTTATTTAATATTGCTGTTTAATTTATGTATAAATTAATATTTATTTATAACATATAACATATATATATATACATTTTAAATTTTATGTGGTTATAACTTATTTATTTAAAATATATCATATTTAAAATGTTTTATAAAGTCATTCAAAAATCACAAGGTAATTTATGGGATGTAATTGCAGGTTTTGCACACTAGAGGGAGTTATATCAATACTAATATGTGAAATGAAATTTTAATGAATGTGGTTTTAACACACATTGAACCTATATAATTTTTCTCTAATAAATTATTTTACATTTATCACTGTTTCCCATGTTACATAAGGTAGGATTGAGGTTTATGCATTAGTAAATGGTTGAAATGAATTGAATTTAAAGGAAAAATAGGAGAGGGTAAAAACATGAATATAATGTTTTTTTTCTCATTTTCATGAATATGTAATCAGTGTCACTGAATATTAATAAGTAATAGACCATAGGGATTGGTGTATTTGAATTTTACTTTAATGGTTTTATTGGTTTATTGCACAATGAATTTTGTACTTAAGTTACTGTGAATGTTCATATCATTGTCTGATGAAGTCCTGGTGTAGAGGGACGAAAACGCGATTTGTTTGCTGTCTGTGAAGTGCGTTAATAAAGTGAATTGTTCTCATTAAGATTTAGCTGTTTCGCGACTTTTGTGGCTCTTTGGAGGATTATTACCCTTTGTAAGAGCCTTACACTGACTGGTGGCAGTCCATCTACTTTAAGCAGGTAATCTGTGCCTGCCTTTCCCAGGTATGTGGGTGTGAAAATTAAATCTTAAAAAAGTGTGTGTGTCAGCTACTCGGGGCAGGGACATGAAGCACTGGGTTTACACAAGGAGTGCTGGAAGACTTGGCTTGGACACTCGGCTGAGGACCTAACCCTACAGCTGTACCAGTAAGGGCGTCTTATTGTGGACCTGGAGGGAGACAGAAAGAGATATCCAGACCCCGGGCTGAGTGTGGCTGAGTGTGTCTCCTGTGTGCTCTTAAGGGAAATTGTACTTGATGCAGAGAGGTCTGCATCTGGAAATACTGAGTGTATTCATTTGTATTCCAAGTGCACGTCCCTCTCAATTGTCAGTGGTGAGGATTCAGGCTCCCTGAGTACTGGCCCAGTGTGAGGATGACACATATTGGTGGCCATCACATATTGGTAGCAGTTATGGGCATCATATTAATTGGTGGAAGTGCTGGGATGATCACATGCTCACACACTGCTGAGCAGTGGTGTGGTTACTGAATTCCTGTAGCCTATAAGCAGTTGTCACTAAAGAAAGGTGTTTGTACTCTCAAGCAGCCACACGGTAGACATTCAGAGTTTCATATCACAAAAGTTTTATTTATTTACTTTTTGATTAGCTTAGTTAGTCATGGAGAGCAGACAGGGATGTCAGCAGAGGCTTATGACAAGCTGATAAGGAACCAGTTCACTGAGATGTGCCAAACCAAAGGACTGAGGCATGCCAATCTGACTAATGGGGAAATGATTGCAGCCTTAACCACAACTACAGTATAGACCAGCAACCAGGAGGATAACCAGCCTGTTGATGGGGACTTGCAGCTCCCAGAAACAGGACAAGTTCAACTTTTCCTCAGAGGACTTAAAAATCCATCATCAGTTAAAGAGACTTAAACTGGAGGCCAAACGGTTGGAGTTAGAATCAGCAGATCGAATGCGGCATTTGGTGGCTGAAGAAAAAAAGAGACTTAGACATCTGGAAGCCAAAGAAAAGGAGAGGCAGAGGCAAGATGAAAAGGAAATGCTGACTCTTTGCCAGGGTTATGGAGGTAATGGTGAAGGGAGTAACCGTATCCCAAAAGCAATAAAGGACAGTAAACGTCTTCCTCAGTACCAAGAAGGTGATCATTTTGATAGTTTTAATCATATGTTTGAAAGAGTATGCAAACAGTATAATGTTGACCATGGGCTCTAAGTACAGTTCTTCACCCCCGTACTCCATGTTAAAGCTGTAAGTGTTTCTAAATTGTCTGATACTGATTGTTTAGATTATGAAAAAGCGAAGCACTGTTTATTACAATGTTTTAAGATAACACCTGAAGCTTACAGAAAAAGTTTTGTGAGCATAGAAGCAAGGCAGATGAAGGTGTATGTGATTATATTACTGAACTAAGCACTTATTTTCAGGTGGGTGAGTGGGTGTCAGGTCACGACTTTTCAAGGGGTGGAAGACCATTTGGTGAAGGAACAAGCCCTTAGCCCTTTGTCTGAGGACATGAGAATCTGTTTGGCAGACAGGAAATGCAACTCTGCAGATGAATTGGGAAAAAAGGGAGATCTATACCTAGCAAGCAGGGTATCACTGAACAGGAAAGGGATACCCAGTGCTACACATAGATATAAAGGAACCTATGGAGGGTAGCCTAAACCGTCCCAATAGAGTCTGCCTGTAACAGGGGAAGCCACTAGTTCAAGTACACAGCCAGGCTCAAAGGTTAAATGTTTTAAATGTAACCAGTGGGGCCATGTAGCATATAGATGTCCACAGAGGCAAGGTGGGGAACAATAGGTGGGGGAGACAGCAAGTGGGAATAACAGAATGCCAGTGGTAAGCTGTCTGGAGACAACACGTGTACCAAACTACCAGCAAAATTTGTATCTGATCTTGTTAGATGGAAAACAGGCCACTGCCAAGAGAGAGACAGCTTCTGATATAACCATTATGAAGCCTGCAGTGTTTAAAGAGGAGCAGTACTTGCTTGGGCAGTTCACTCTAATCAGAGCTATAGGAGGGATCCCATTCTAAATGCCTTTGGCCAGGGTTCACCTTGACTGGGAGGGTGGAAAAGGAAGCAAGAAAGTAAGTGTGTTTGAGGATATTCCTTCAGATGTCTTGATAAGGAATGATTTTGATAATGCAGTACCTTGTGTGCATGCAGTGACACGCAGTTAGGCTTGCAGGCAGAAACGTGGGTCTGGTAGCCTGGGTGAAACCCAGACAGATTGCACACCTGAAGCCAGGACTGGTGATGTGGCTCCTTTAGGGAGGGAGCTACCCTGTTGCAGTGAGACTGAAGGTGAACCACAGCTGCTGGTAGGTCCTGATGTTCCCTTGGACAGAGTGGCTGCAGGGGCAGAGGTGAGTGGTAGTACACAGGCTGACAGTGAGGCACCCCTGTCAGTGGATACCAAACTTCCTGTGGAGGTTGAGCTGGGAAGAGTTACAAATAGAGAGTTGAGACAGGCTCAGCTCCCAGACCCTACATTATAAGGATTGAGGGAGGGAGGTAGGGAGGCACCTGATTCTGAAGTAAAACGGGACTCTGTATGCTGGAACAAAGGATTGCTGTACAGAGAGTGGACCCCTGAGAGGGGGCTAGAAGGTGAGATAATACAACAGTTGGTAGAGATAATGCAGCAGTAGGTAGTGCCCAGAGCCTACTATCTGGCACTTCTAGCCATAGCTCATGACATTCCCCTTGCAGGTCATATGGGCATAAAGCATACCATGAGATGTATTATGCAGAACCTTTATTGGCCTGGGATTGCCAGGGAAAAAGCAGGGTACTGCAGGACCTGTGAGCAGTGCCAAAAAGTAGGCAAGGCTGGAGACAAGGTCAACGCTTTTTTGTAGCCTTTGCCTGTGATACAGCAGCCATTTCAGAGGGTAGCTATAGATATTGAGGGGCCTCTGCATACCCAAAGTTCCACATCAAAGAAGTATATCCTAGTGGTAGTAGATTATGCTGCTAGATGCCCTGAGGTGGTGGCTCTGTTCTCCATTGAGGCAGAGAAGATGGCAAATGCTTTGCTAGAGATTTTCAGCAGCGTAGGTTTCCCAAGAGAAATACTGACTGAAAGAGGTGCCAATTTCATGTCAGACAAGCTGGCTTGTCTGGGGGTGAAGCACCTAAAGACAACCACTACTACCCCTGGACTAATGGTCTTTTGGAGAGGTTAAACTCTACATTAAAGACCATGCTACTGGAATTTGCAGACTAGTTTAAGAGAGAGTGGGACAAATATTTGTCCCATCTGTTGTTTGCTTACAGACAGGTACCCCAGGAATCCACAGGTTTTTCACCCTTTGAGTTACTGTATGGGTATATGGTGAGGGGGCATTTAGATTTGATCCATGATGAGTGGGAGGGTGATTATGAATCTCACAAGGAGTCTGTTATGCATATGTCTTAAACCTCAGGATGAGGTTTAGGGCGCTCATGGGCTTGGCCCATGAGAACATGGCAGGAGCACAGCAGCAGAAAAAGATTTGTTATGGCATGAATGCCCGAGCCAGAGAGTATGCTGTGGGGCAGCAGGTGATGGTTCTCATTCCTGTCAGACACAATAAACTGCAGGCCCATTGGGAGGGACCCTTCAAGGTGGTAAAGAAGGTCACAGATGTTAACTACACAGTAGAACTGCTAGGCAGGAGGCAGGGGCACAGATTGTACCATGTTAAGGTAATGAAGCCTTATCATAATAGAGAGGCCACTATGTTGAATATTTGCAGTGGATTGTAGGAGGAGTCTGAGGGGGATCTGCCGACCGATCTCCTCAGTAAGGCTCAGACTGCCCACCTAAATGGAAGGGGTAGCAATATCCCAGTAGGTATCCCCTACTCAGGTTTGAGAAATCCAAGCAGTGTTACAGGAGTTTGGGGACATGCTCACTGGGAATTCTGGGTGCACCCATGTGGTACAGCAACATATGGACACATGGCCACAAAGACTTATAAAGCAGACCCCTTACAGGGTGTCTGAGTGAGTCAGAGAGACTCTGGAGGATGACATAGAAGAGATGTTGGAACTGGGAGTAATGCAGGGGGTCCCTGGGCCTCTCCAGTGATGCTGGTACCAAAGAAGGATGGTGGCACCAGGTTCTGTGTGGACTACAGGAAACCAAATAGTCACACAGAGTCAGACACTTACCCCATGCCTAGGAGAGATAAAGCCCTAGAGCAGTTTCGGTAGGGCTAGGTATCTGACCACTACTGATCTTACCAAGGGCTACTGGCAGGTGCCCTTGACTCCCAACGCTAGAAAGAGGTCAGTGTTTTTGACTCATTTGCTTGTATGAGTTCAGTGACTTTCCAGAGGCTGGTAGACTGTATCCTAGCTTACCTGGATGATATTGCCATCAACAGCCATTTCTGGCATGAGCACCTTCAGCATGTCAGGGGTGTGCTGGGCAGACTGCAGAGGGCAGGCTTGACCATTAAGCCCAGTAAGTGTCAGATGGGTATGGCAGAGGTCTCCTACCTGAGACATAGAGTGGTGGATATAAGATCAGGCCAAAACCTTCCAAAGTGGAAGCCATTCAGGCATGGCCTTCCCCTATTGCCAAAAAGCAAGTGAGGGCATTCTTAGGAACAGTGGGGTACTACAGAAAGTTTGTCCCCAATTACAGTAATATAGCTGCTCCACTCACAGACCTGACAAGGAAAAACAAGACAGATAAAGGTAGTGTGGACCCCAACATGTGAGCAGGCATTCCAGAAGCTTAAAGGAGCTTTGGGAGAACCCCCTGTGTTATCCGGTTCAGATTACAGCAAGTAAGTTGTTGTGCAAGTGAATGCTTCAAACAATGGTGTCTGGGCCACCAGGTTTCCTCAGAGGGAAAGAGCACCCAGTGGTATATCTCAGCTGTAGATTCCAACCCAGGAAGGAATGCCATGCAGCTGTAGGAAAAGGAATGTCTAGTCATAGTATGGGCACTGCAGAAACTTCAACCTTATCTGTGTGGAAGGAAATTCAGTGCAGTTACAGACCACAATCCCTTAACATGGCTACCTAGAGTTAGGTAACCAGATGAGGTCATTCTGCCAGTCCTCTTGCAAATCATCTTTTAGATATGACAAAGAAATCTCAGAGTACTAAGTATCCTGTTTGGGAAGACTGACTAGAAAGACCCTCACCCGCAGCATCTTGCCTTGCAGTAGTAAGTAACATAATTAGGTATCAGTAATTCTTTTAGATTCAGTCAGGAATATAGTGAAGCTTAGTTGTTTTTCTTTATTTGTCTGTGTCTTTCCATCAACGTCCTTTTCAATATTTCCTGTGATATGAACTCTGTGGTTTACTGTAAATATATATTCAGTATTTTCATGTACTTTTTATTATTTATTACTAAATATATTTAAAACTTTTATTGTGGCTGGTCCTTGTAGATAGTATCTAACCTTGGAGAGTGCTTATATTTATTTGGTGACACTGTGTGGACCACTCTAGAAGGCCTAGCTGTCTTGGTGAACTATTACCATTTGAATTATTATTACTATAATATTACAGAGTATAATTGGTGGCAGTGAATGTACCTTATAGTCTGGGAAAGATTGGTAGAGCAGATAATCTGTGCCAGCCTTTCCCACGTGTGTGTGTAAAAATTAAATCTTAAAGTGTGTGTGTGTGTCAGCTACTTGCGGCAGGGACACAAAGCATTGGGTGTACAGAGGTGTTGCTGGAGAACTTGGCTTGGGCACTCAGCTGAGGACCAAAATCCTACAGCTGTATCAGTGGTGAGTCTTATTGGGGACCTGGAGGGATACACATAAAGAGATATCCAGACCTCTGGCTGAGTGTGTTCCCTATGTGTTCTTAAGGGAAAATGGTACTTAATGCAGGGAGGTCTGCATCTGGAAATACTGAGTGTATCCATTTGTATACCAAGTGCACTTCCTTCTCCAGTGTCAGTGGTAAGGATTCAGGCTCCTTGATTACTGTCCCAGCATGGGGACAATAAGAAGTTATGTACCTACCATAACGTTCCATGTTAGTGTCTTCTTCTCGCCTTCTTTCTTGCTGGATGGGTTCGGAGCCGATCCTCGGCTCCGACTCGGCCTTTACTAAAGCTCGAGAGCTGTTTTTTTTACCGGCTCGAGGCTACTCTATATCCCACAATGCTAGGCGCCAACTACCCAGATCTCGTTTGGAAGCTAACACCATAGACATAATGTCACTACAACAAAAGAAGAAAAATATACATATATAAAAATATATGTATAAATAGATATATATATATACCTATCTATAGAGTTACCAAGAAGAGGCAACTAGGTAAGTTTATACCTGAGTGAGAAAAAACAGGGCCTCAAAAGATATTCTCGGTTTGTCCAGGCTAGGGGGATGGACTGTGGGACGCAAGAAAGAAGGCGAGAAGAAGACAACTAACATGGAACGTTATGGTAGGTACATAACTTCTTAATGTTAAGTTGTCAATCTCGCCTTCATTCTTGCTGGATGGGACTGCGTCCCTAGCACCTTAGCCCTGGGTGGCTTATAGGAACAGACTTTTTTGCACAGTGGAACCAAAAACAGCTCGACCTCTGGAGGCCGTGTCCAGCTTGTAATGAGAAATAAAGGTATGAGGAGAGGCCCATGTGGCTGCCGCACAAATGGAATCCAATGGCAATCTTGCCTGAAAAGCTGCTGAAGACGCTAATGCTCTAGTAGAATGAGCCCTAGGTTTTGTAGGGAGCTCTTTATGTCTCAATTTGTAGATCAACATAATGACAGAGGCCAACCACCTGGACAAAGTTACTTTGGAAACTGGCAGTCCTTGTTTCCCTTCTGCATACGATAGGAAGAGTTGGTCAGACTTTCTTACTTGCTTAGTTCTGTCCAGATAAAAATGAAGCTGACGGTGAACATCTAAAAAATGCAGCTTCTGTTCTGCTCTGTTGGTATAATTTGGGAAGAAAACTGGAAGATCGATGGTCTGATGTAAATTTGTCTCAGAAAATATTTTGGGTAAAAAAGGAGTAGTAGTTCTGAGGGACACTCTGTCCTTGTGAAAAACAAGATAAGGAGGGTGGATACATAGGACTTGAAGTTCTGAGACCCTTCTCGCTGAAGTGATAGCCACTAAGAAGAGGGTTTTCCATGAGAGTAACTTCAAAGAACAGGAAGCCGCAGGCTCAAAAGGAGGGAGAATCAAGGAAGTTAATACCAAGTTCAAATCCCACGGTGGGGGGAATCTTTAACCGGGGACCTGAGTAAAAAGGTACCCTTGAGAAAGGCTTTACAAAGCTTGTGTGACATGATGCTGGTCTCTGACAAACCAACATGGAAATTCGCAATAGCCGCCAATTGTACTCTGATGGTGGCCGAGGAAGAACCCATCTGAAAAAGTACTGCCAAAAAGTCAAGAACTGTTTGGACAGGGGATGTGAAAGGGTCTACATTTCTAGCCTCTGCCCAGAAAGAAAAACGTTTCCATTTACTAGCATAAGTCTTCCTGGTAGTAGATTTATGGGAAGCAAGGATGATGTCATGCACTGAATGAGAAACAAAGGGAAGCCAGGCTAGGGTTGGAAGTGGAGCAACCAAGCTGTGAGGTTGAGAGACTGAAGGGACTGGTGCAGCTCGCCCGACTGATGGGTCAAACGATCTGGCACTGGGTCCAGATGCCAGGGCTGCTCCAATAGGTGATGATGCAGGAACGGAAACCAGATTTGTTGAGGCCAGTAAGGGGCAATGAGGATCATTCTGGATCTCAATGCGGTTGCTTTCTGAATCAATTGGATGATTAAGGGAAAGGGGAGAATGCATACAGAAGACCTCGGGGCCAATCGCTGACGAGAGCGTCTCTGGGAGGATGGCCAGGAAGAGGGAAGAGAGTGAAGAAGTCGTGGCACTTGCTGTTTTGAGGGGTTGCAAAAAGGTCACAGCGAGGTCGACCCCACCTTCGGAAGATTTTTTCCACTACTGTCTGATTGAGAGACCACTCGTGGGGCATGAGAATGGGTCTGCTCAGCCTGTCCGCTATGACATTGGACTTCCCGGGGATATGCGTTGCTATCAGAAACCGTTGAGAGGAGATCACCCACTGCCAAAGTCTGAGTGCTTCTCGACATAAGGGATAGGACTTGGTTCCGCCCTGCTTGTTGATGTACCACACTACAGACATATTGTCTGTCTGAATTGCAATAGTCCCGGTGGGTAGACAGTCTTGAAGGGCTTGCAACGCTAAAAGTACTGCTCTCATCTCCAAGACATTTATATGCAGGTGGCAATTCTAATGGTTGTCATGTGCCCTGGACTGTCCTGCCCTGAAAATGCCCCCCCCCCCACCCGATCAGGGAGGCATCCGTTGTCACCGTAGCAACCGGAGGAAGAACAAAGGGTCTGCCCTGAAGCACCTGAGGGGAGACTATCCACCAAGAAATGTGTCTTTTCATGATTGGATGATTAAAATGTTGTGTGACATTGGAAGATGTTGAAAGGACCACTGGGAAAACAGCATCCACTGAAGGATCCATATATATGGAAGCGAGCTAGTGGGAGTAACGTGATAGTTGCTGCCATGAGACCTAGGGTTTTCAGCACAAATATGGCCTGGATTTTGTGGCACTGAAGAAGGACCTGAACATGTCCGCGAATGTCTGATACTCTTTGTGTGGGTAGTTTTGCCGACTGCTCGACTGTGTTTAATGTGGCGCCTATGAAAGTAATAGACTGACAAGGCGACAAGGCAGACTTTTCGAAATTTATGGAGATACCTAGTTCGCTGAAAGTTTGTATGGTATAATCTCTGGATTGGAGTAGCTGACGCCTGGTGGTGGCGGTAAGGAGCCAATCGTCTAAATATGGAAACACCTGGAATCCTCGCCGTATCAGGTGAGCAGTAACCACTGCCATGCATTTGGTGAACACCCTGGGGGCTGTGGTGAGACCAAAGGGCAGGGCTCTGAACTGATAGTGACTAGCTCCCAGCCGGAAGCGGAGAAACCTCCTGGAGCACCTGTGCATCTTGTTGTGGTAGTACGCGTCCTGGAGATCTATTGAGCACATCCAATTATCCTGACCCAAAAAGGGTAGAATAGACTATAGCGTGACCATCGGGAATTTTGTTCTTTGAACAGACTTGTTCAGCCTGCTGAGATCCAGAATAGATCTCCAGTCCCCTGTCTTTCTTGGTACTAAAAAGAACTTGGAGTAGATTCCGGATCCTAACTGGTCTGCTGGGACTGGCTGGATGGCTCTTTTTCTTAGCAGTTTTGAAATTTCTAATACTGCTTGTTGCCTTAGACGGGGTGGAACGTCTGGAAGGGGCCGTTTTGGCTGTACAGGGGTGTGAATAAAGGGAATTTTGTAACCCTCGGATATGATAGACCATACCCATTTGTCTTGCGTTAGGGAATGCCAGGCTTTTGGGTACAGTGGTAACCTTCCCCCGACTGCCTCTGAAGGCGGACAGTCGGGCAGCTCCTCAGGGATGCTGAAAGGGTTTCTCAGAGAAAGATTCCCTGGTACCCTGATTTTGCGGACCCCCTCTGCCTCTCAGGCGGCGTCTGTTATTGTTCCCTCCCTGCCTCTGGAGGGGAAACTCACCTCGTGCGTCAGGCGCGACTCCCTGTGGTTTACGGAACCACATTTTCCCACTCTTCTGACCTTTAGGGTATGGCCTAGAAGGGGTGGAAAAATGCACTCCCACAGCAGAGAAAGTCTTGCCTTCTTGTTCGCATCTGGTCAAAGTATCCTTCACCTGAGGTCCAAACAAAGCCGAACCATCAAAGGGGGTGTTAGTGAAGGACGCCTTGAAGGGGTCAGCGAAGTTACAAAGTCGCATCCAGGCGTGTATTCTTAAGGCAACGCCTGTGCCTGCAGCCCTACTAGCTCCATCGGCCGCATAGGAAATAAGCTGCATGGAGGAGTTAACGATCGAGTTCAGGATAGCCAGCTGGGAGTTGGTCTTGTCCTGAGACCCCGCAGCTGCTGGCTCCTGTAAGGTGTCACCCAGTTCTTTGAGCAGGTCTCTTTGAAGGCGGGTGAAATGACACAAATAATTCAGCGACCGCATGGAAAAGGTAGCTGAAGAAAACGTCCGCTTACCATACCTGTCCATAGTCCTAGATTCTTTATTAGGAGGGTGGACAGGTACTGAAGGGTCAGCCAACTCCCTCTTAGTGGCCGCTGTCCCCACCATGGCATCAACGGGGATGCCCTTGATCAGAAACTGCTTGTCGGAAGGGGCTGTAATAAATTTTGTCGGCCTCCGGGGGGTTGGTTCCATAGTGTCAGGGGCCATCCACGCCTTTCGAGCCACCACATCCATGAGAGGGTCGAAAGGCGGAGACACCCAGGAGGTGGAGGGGCGAGAACCAAACGCATCTAGGTAAACCACCTCGTCCACGGAAGGATTGAGGGCAGACCAGTTCCCCCTCTGCTTAAGGATCTCTAGGATGTCAGAAAGGAAGACATCCTCAGAGGGGGACCTTGGGGACCCTTCCGACTCATCCAAGTCGGTGTCAGACGTGACACATGCTTCCTCTTGGATTTTCTCCTCCGAGGAGGCTCCCCTGAAGGATCAGAGGAGGCCTCGAAAGAGGAGGATACACCCAATGGGGCTACCTGTAGCGTCGGTTCTCCACACTTGGGATCGGGAGGGTGGGTAGAGACCGAAGCAGGCACCATAGAGGGAGAAGTCGAAGGAGCCTACTGTGGAGCAGGCACAGGGGCCAGCACACTCCTCATGAACTCAAAGGCGCATCTGTCAGGCAGGGAAGAGGGTCCCCACTCCGAAGAGGCAAGGACCCCTCCCGGCACCAAGAGGAACGGCTCCGAGGCCAAAGTCGGGGCCGAACTCACCTGCACTGAGGCTCCGAGAGGGAGAATGGGGTCGGATGCCACTCGCCCCCTCAGAGCCGATGAGGGAGTCCCGGCGCCTGGATCCCTCCAAGGATGGAACCAAGGAAGAGATTGGAGCCAACAAGGGAGCCGAAAGGTGTGGTATTGGCTCCGACGTTCCGACGGTCCAGACCCCTATGATCTCCGGCTCCGAGCTCAGAGGAAGAGTCGGAGGAGGAATCGAAGAGGAACTATGGATAGCCATTGTCTGATGAGAAGGGCTATGCAACATTTGGGCCAGCGCCTGCGACTTAAGGAGTCTGCTAACCACCCTCTCGAGGTCATGATCCGACAGCCTGGAAGACCGAGAGGAATGGGACCTATGGCTCTGCTCCAATAACAAGGGAGACCTCGGAGCCGAGTGGACAGACTCTAAGGAAGGAGCCCTAGAAGATGGCTCCGACAGTAGGGTCGGAGCCAACTGAGGCCTCGAATCATCAGTTCCGTCCGGAACCGATGCAGTAGTAGTGGCAGCACTGCTCGGCGACAGCTCCGAACATGGAGCCGACGGTTTGGCGGGCTTAGAAGGTTTACCCGACGAAGGCTTGGCCGGGGAACCTTCAGGCTTCAATAAGCCTCTCAAAATAAGTTTATTTCTGCATTACTGCAGGACTCTTGGACTGAAGGCATGGCAGACAGAACAAGAGTCCTGCAGGTGCAGAGGGCCTAGGCAATACACACAAGAAGTGTGACCGTCTGTCAGAGACATCTTCTGACAGCACGAGTCACACTTCCTGAAGCCTGAGACCTTGGTGTCTTTAGACATCCCAAAACAAGGATGACAAGGCAGACAGAAAAAAAATTTAATAGTCTAGTCACAAGCACAACACAACACACACACACCAAAAAAAACTTGTAACAGACGAAAAATACAACAACTTTAAATCTAGGCACACACCCAAAAAACTGCACACAAGTATTATAATAAAACAACTTTAGGCAAAGGCCTAACTATTCAGAAGAACAGTAGAGACCCAGGCGATAACGGGGGGGGGGGGGCAGAAAGAGACTACCTAAGAGGGGATTCTAAAAGGGGAACTATAGGGTAGTACTAGTTATAATTATCGCTAAAGGTAAGGACCAAAAAACTAACTAGAAATATAAAAAGATCAATACAACCTGGAGCCGGCAAAAAAAAAAAGCAACCTCATAGCTGAAGCGGCAAACGAGATCTGGGTAGTTGGCGCCTAGCATTGTGGGATATAGGGTAGCCTCGAGCCGGTAAAAAATAGCTCTCGACCTTTAGTAAAGGCCGAGTCGGAGCTGAGGATTGGCTCCGAACCCATCCAGCAAGAAAGAAGGTGAGATTGACAACTTAACATCACATATTGGTGGTCATCACATACTGGTAGCAGTGTTGGGCATCACAGGAGAGTCAGAAACTGAGCTCTCCTCTTGAGTCTAAATCTGAGGAGAAAACCCTCTATCTGTCCTTTCATTACCCTGTTCAGATTCAAAATCTGAAATTTCTTCAGGAAAGACTGCATCCTTTCTTTTACCAGAAACTACTTTACAAGAAGGATCAGCAATCTGAAACCCTGAGCAAGACCCAATAAACTACTTTTGTCTAAGGAAATATGAAAAGGAGTAGATACATGTTTAGTTTTCTGTTTCTTTTTGACAGAATAAAATGGGACCAAACGTGGCGTTAATGGCAGCAGCAGCGGCTTCCACAGGCATGGGCACAACATTCTGACAAAACAGGGAAGCCTTCCCTGTTCCCTCTCCCAGGACCAACAAGTGTATCTTTGCCTTCCCATTGAGAGGACCCTAACAGCCACAAAGGATGTGGTTAACCCCCAGTCCATATTGGCAGTAGGTGTTACACCAAAGGGATCCAGGGTAAAATATGAGTGGTCTGAAGTACAACTAATGGCCACAGCAGAGTCACCCACTGCAGCTGAGGCAAATTACTAGCCAGCTGTGATAGCAAAGGCTGCTTGCTTAACTTTTTATTTTTGTAGCTGTCGTGGTGAGTATATAACTTCTTTATCTGATGTTGTTGTCTTCATTTGTTTTTCAACCTATGGGACAGAGTTCCCAGCTACAGAAGAAGTTGGGCAGCCTTCAAGGAAGAATATTCTGGAGCACAGCAGAACAAAAGGATACCCTGTTACTAGAAATAAGATGTAGTTTGTTATGTGAAGTAAAGGTATGATGGTCGGACCAAGTAGCTGCAGCACCAATTTCATCAAGGGGAAATTTCGACCAAAAGGCAGAAGAAGTGGAGGGATACCTTGTAGAACAGGACTTAATGTGACATGGTAAGGGGATGCCCTTTGTAGAATATGCAAGTTTAATGAAACTAGTAATCCAATGATTCAGAGTAACCTTGGAAACTAGTTTACACAACCTGGACTTGGAGAAAGAAATGAAAAGCTGGTCAGATTTCCTAAAATGTATGGTTCTATCCAAAAAGAAACTAAGTTGTCTATGTATATCCAACGTATGAAGTAGATACTCTCCTCTGTTTTGAAAATTAGGGAAGAATACAGGCAGATTTATAACTTGGTTTATGTTAGCCTCAGAAGCAACCTTGGGCAGAAAGGAAGGGTTAGTGCATAAACTCTGCCCTTGTGAAAAATCAAATATGGAGGCTTGTAAGACAAAGCCTGCAATTCAGAACCTCTTTTGGATGAAGTAACCTCCACCCCCTAACACAGCCCAAAAAATGACACATAGCCCACAAACTCAGTGTGCCACTCAACCACAGCCCATAAAGCATAACAACGTACCCAAAACTCTAGTCATAGGTGACTCTATAGTCAGGCACACTGATGTTCCACTCACCAGGCTAAACAAGTAGAAAGTTACTGTCAGCTGCCTGTCAGGTGCCAGGATCCGCCACATAATGCATGCACTCAGGTCACTTCACAACAAGTAAAAATATGACTCTGACATTGTCATGTTGGTGTGAATGACCTGAGACATACCTCCCTGGACTACATAAGAAGAGACATGTAAGTGCTGTCCGATCTTCTAGCCCAGGCAGGTATGACCCTAGCCCTGAGTAGCATCCTGCCATCACCCAGAATGATACCACAGTACAAGGACAAAATGATTGACTTCAACAATTGGCTAAGCTTCTGGTGTCATTCTATGGGGATCCAGTATCTGTCTGCCTGGGATGACATGATCAACAAACCACGATGCTTTGCCAGAGATGGCCTGCACATGTCACCCTTGGGATTCCGGATACTGGCTAAGGCTCTTGCCACCCCATAGTGCCTTTTTAGGCAAGATTCAAATGACAAATTCACCACCGTAACAGGTACAAGCAAGCAAAATCTGAGGGTAATGCTACTTAATGGTAGAAGTCTAAACCTCAAAATGCACTCACTTGAGGCACTCCTTAAAGTGGAGAACATTGACATTTGTGCAGTGACAGAGACCTGGTTCAAGGCTCCAGAGAGCACCCCTGCATTACCAGGCTATAATTCATACCACACCTTTCGGCCACTTAACCTGGACCAAAGCACTAAAGGCGGAGGCGTGTCCATATTCGTTAAGGATATCCACACCTCCAGGCTAGTTGCTCAGCATAATGCATCCGAGAATATCCTGTGAACTAACTCTGGGCAAGACCACAATCCAAATTCAGATCCCCCAGGATTCCCACTCCTTATTTCTTGATACACTGGAAAATATTAGGGTACAACCTAACACCCTAATAATGGGCGATTTCAACGACCCCACCATTAACTGGGAAAACTACTCATGTACCAACTCTTGTGCTCAACGTTTTCTGGAATTCATAAATTCCAGCACCTTGGATCAACTTATCCACACCCCCACCAGGGGCAGCAATATATTAGACCTGGTCATTACCAACATGGGCAACCGGTGTTCCACACCAGAGGTCAGTTCCCCGTTGGTCAGATCCGACCACAAGCAAATCTGCCTAGACATCCACATCCCACCCCCCCCCCCACCCCCCATTAGGGAAATCACCATAAAAAAATTTCTCCAAAGCCAACTTCACACTTCTTAAGACAGAAGTGGCAAACTTCACGACACCCATGCTGACGGACAATAGAGGTACGACTGCTGAATCTTAGCCAATTGCACTTTATAAGCACTTACACAAGTGCATGGATCGTGCAATCCCTAACAGAACCAAGATGCTATCCTCCAAAAAAAGGAAGCCAATCTGGTGGTCCCCTGCCATAAACAAACTCTACAACAGAAGAAAGAAATTGTTGCAAAAAAAGAGTAAAATCCCATGATTGGAGGAACTCTATGGTCAGCCTCAGTAATAAGCTGAGATCCCTCATAAAATCCTCCAAAGCTAGTTACGAAAAAAAATCGCCACTGATTCTAAAGACAACCACAAAGCATTCTATAGTTATGTCAAGAATCTCAATGGCAACACTCATATCTGCAAATATACAGAACTAACTGATATTGCCAACATCCTGGCAGATAGGTTCAGTGCTAACTTTACCCTTCTTTCATCCCCTAAAGCGCCCATCTCTATACCGGAAGAATGCAAAGTTCCTGCAATCACGGCTGCACAGGTAAAAAACACACTCTCCAAAGCCAAGAACACAGCATCCATGGGACCTGGCAACATCCCAGGCTGCGTTCTACATGAACTACAGGATGAACTGGCACCCTACCTAAGTACCATGTTCAATCATAGCCTCACCTCAGGCTTTGTGCCCAGTGAATGGCACACAGCAATGATTATCCCACTTCACAAAGGAGGAGCCACCACGGACCCTGGGTACTATTACCCCATGAGTCTGACAAGCCTGGTCTGCAAGGCTATGGAACGTATCATCATGGAACTTATAAACAATGACATTGGTAATCTCCAAACTCTGGACCCTACCCAGTTTGGGTTTGTTAAAGGCAGATCATGTCTCCTAAACCTGATAGACTTCTTTGAAGCGGTCACCAAAGCCATAGATGAGGGTAAGGTGGTTCACACAGCCTATCTAGATCTCGCCAAGGCTTTCAACATCATCCCCCACTCTGGAATTATAGACAAATTCACTAAACTAGGTATAAATCCCTATGTCACAAGATGGGTTGCCAACTGGCTCACTGACAGAACCCACACTGTGAAAGTAGCAGACTCTAAATCCAACTTCAGACAAGTGACAAGTGGAGTACCACAGGGTTCAGTCCTAGGTTCTCTCCTGTTTGGTATCTACTTCTCTGAAGTACAGGCTAACACAGAAGGTCTTTGGCTAACAAAGTTCACAGATGACTGCAAACTAGGAGCCATAATCAAAACTCCTAACATTGTGGACATCCTACAAAAGGGCCTCACTGAGACAGATGCCTGGTGTCAAAGCCATGGCCTCAAGCTCAATGCCAAAAAGTGCATTGTCATCCCTTTTGGTAAAAACTCTGTATCCATGAACTACCACATAGGCAGTAGTCTACTTAACACCAAAAGTGTGATGAGACCTTGGGACACAGTGGACAGTAGTCTCTCCTTTGATAATTACATCGCCACAGTAGTCAGGAAATCCTTCTACGTGGCACACCTCATCACAAAAGATTTCTCATTCAGGATAAAAGAGGTCATTGTTCCCCTCTACTCATCACTCATTAGACCCATTATAGAGTATAACGCCCCTTTTGGTGTGTACCTCACAAGAAATCTACAACAACTGGAAAGGCCACAGAAATACCTCACAAAGAGGATTACCGGCCTCAAACAGATGCCCTACGCAGACCATCTCAAAAAACTCCAGCTTCACTCTCTTGCATATCACCTACTCAGAGGCGATCTCTGCCTAACATACAAAGCTATGTCAAACCCACAGCAGTTGGACATGCTCCACTTAAAGAAATCCCAATCGCTCCGAGCTACACGCTCTAGGGACCTAAACCTTGTCACCACAATAAACAGAACATGCTGGAGGGATAGATTCCTTCCCATACTCTGGAACAAGCTACCTATCTATATCAAACAAAGTTCCTCATTAGCACTCTTCAAGGAAAATCTTGATGATTGGATGGGAGATAGGAAATTCACCCCAGGGATCACTTCTGTGGCTTTGCTTGACAGGGGCACAGGAAAATAATTTTCTTGGGTGGCTTGGGTGGCAAAAGCCAGGATACCATTTGGCTAGGCTTATATAAGCCCTAGGGTCAATAGCCTAGTACCTACCTATGAACCTATAAATAGAAGTTATGTCCTTACCATAACGTTCCATGTGGAGTGTTCATCTCGCCTTTGTTCTTACACCTGGGTTCGGAGCCGATCCTCAGCTCCGTGTCGGCCGCTTGGCAAAGCTCTGCATCGAGAAGAAGCTCGAGACCAACCTATGTCCCACAATCCCCCCCTGCCTTTACCTCAGATCTAGTTTGCAAACAAACCAGAACCCAACGGAAGTGAACATAACACATACATGCTAAAGCATAGCTGATACCCAGCCGTAACAACTGAAAAAGCAGAAGCGGGAGAACCAAACCAGACACCTAAACTGGACGTTCTTCCTGAGGGTGAGAGGGTGGGAATGTAAGAACAAAGGCGAGATGAACACTCCACATGGAACGTTATGGTAAGGACCTAACTTCTATATGTGATAGTGTTCAATCTCGCCGTTTGTTCTTACACCTGGGTAGCGTCCCTAGCTCCGTGTTCCTGAGGAACTCACGGAAGAACGTTCCTGAGCACAGTGGAACCAAAGGTTGCCCTGTCCCTGGAAACCCTATCTACTTTGTAATGAGTAATGAATGTATGCGGTTTAGACCAAGTGGCAGCCGCACAAATAGTGTCCAATGGTAGGCGGGCCGCATGAGCCAGAGATGTAGATATTGATCTTGTAGAATGTCCTTTGGGCTTGACCGGTAAGCTCTGCTCAGAAGCAGTATAAACAAAAATAATACAATCGGAAAGCCATTTGGAAAGGGTTCGTTTCGTAGCTGCTAAGCCCTTTCTGCTGTCTGCAAAGGCTATAAAGAGCTGGTCTGTTTTTCTGTGATCCTTTGTTCTATCCAAGTAAAACCTGAGTTGTCTATGAACATCCAACTTGTGTAACATATATTCCAACTTATTGGAATGGTTCTTGAAGAATGTTGGGAGCTCAATGGACTGATTAATGTTATTAACGGAGCAAACTTTGGGGAGAAAGGATGGATTAGTGCGAAGGGATACTCTATCAGGGTGAAAGATCAAATATGGGTGTTTAACAGAAAGAGCTTGAAGTTCCGATACCCGTCTGGCTGATGTGATAGCTACCAGAAAAAGGGTTTTCCATGACAAAAACTTCAAAGAACAGGAAGAGGCTGGTTCGAAGGGTGGTAGCATTAGCTGTGATAATAGAAGGTTTAAATTCCAAGGTGATGTAGGAATTCTAACTGGTGGCCTGATATGGAAAGACCCTTTTAGAAAGGCCTTACAAAGTTTATGAGCCATAATAGGTGCCCCATTTTCTCCCACATGAAAGTTTGAAATGGCAGCTAATTGAACTCTCAAAGTGGCAGGAGAAGCTCCTTGATGGAATAGTATGGATAGAAACTCCAAGACTCTGTTTAATGGGGCTATTACGGGATCCAAATGTTGTGTAGTTGCCCAGTGCACAAAACGCTTCCACTTACTAATGTAAATCTTTGTAGTGGAAGCTTTATGAAAAGCCACTAGAATATTTTGAACTGCAGGGGAAAGAAGATCAGACCTGGCTAAGAAGGGAAGCGGAGCAGCCAAGCTGCTAGTCTGAGGGAGAGAAGCGACGGGTGGGGAGCCCCTGACGAGTGGGTCAGTAGATCTGGCTCCGGGTCCAGGATCCAGGGTTCCCGAATTTGGTGTGCTTGAAGAAAGGGAAACCAAATTTGACAAGGCTAGAATGGGGCAATGAGGATTATTGTCCTCTCCAGGCTGTTGGCTTTCTGTAGAAATTTTGCAATCAGAGGGATCGGAGGAAAGGCGCACAGGAGACCTTGGGGCCAATCGTGAACCAGAGCGTCCCTGGGGACTTCCCCTGGAGGGGGTAATAGGGCAAAATAGCTTCCGCATTTGGCGTTCATTGGAGATGCAAACAGATCGCAGCAAGGCTGGCCCCACTTGCGAAAAATTCTCTCCGCAATTGTTCTTTTGAGGGACCACTCATGAGGTAACAGGATGGATCTGCTCAACCTGTCCGCTATGACGTTGGATAACCCCGGGATATGCGTTGCTGTCAGAAAGCGACCCGTGGACTCTGCCCATTGCCAAATTCTCATGGCCTCTCTGCATAGTTGATAAGACTTGGTTCCCCCTTGTTTGTTTATGTACCAGACTACGGACATGTTGTCAGACTGAACTGCAATGGTCCCTAGAGGAAGAAGGGGAGAAAAGTGTTGCAACGCCAGAAACACTGCCCTCATCTCTAGAACATTGATGTGCAGATTGTACTCCAATTTGGTCCATTCGCCTTGGACTGTCTGTCCCTGAAAGATGCCCCCCCACCCTATCAGGGAAGCGTCCATGGTCACCGTAGCTGTCGGCGTGGGTAGCACAAATGGTCGGCCGCCTGAAAGATTGCAAGTCTGAAGCCACCAAGACAGGTGCGATTTGCATATGTTCGTGATGTGAATCTCGTGTGTCAGGGGTAACTGTTGGAACGACCATTGTGCAAACAGTAGCCATTGAAGAACTCTCATGTGCAGTCTTCCCAAGGGTATTGCAATGAGGGAAGCTGCCATGAGACCCAAAACCTTCAGAACCAGTTTTGCTGGGGATTTTTTGGACAACAGGAGAAGAGATATATGGTTTTGTAGGGAGGCTATTCTTTCTGGAGGGAGCCTTAGAATTAAGCAACGTGTATCCAATTCTGCTCCTATGAATGAGATATGCTGTGATGGCTGTAATACAGATTTTTCGAAATTTACAGAAATTCCGAGATGAACACAGAGTTGCAGTGTGTAATTCCTGGCCTGAATCAGTCGACGCTCGGTGGTGGCAGAAAGGAGCCAGTCGTCCAGATACGGAAACACCTGGAATCCTAGGCGTCTCAAGTGAGACGCTACCACTGCCATACATTTGGTGAAAACCCTGGGACAACTTTAAGAAAAACTAGAAAAAATATTATCCAAAATATTACATAAAAGTAATCTTAGCTGTCAGGTGGTCCGAGCTCATCAAAAATGATGCGAACGTTGCAGCGGCAAACTAGATCTGAGGTAAAGGCAGAGGGGGATTGTGGGACATAGGTTGGTCTCGAGCTTCTTCTTGATGCAGAGCTTTGCCAAGCGGCCGACACGGAGCCGAGGATCGGCTCCGAACCCAGGTGTAAGAACAAATGGCGAGATTGAACACTATCACATTAGCCACTAAGAAAATGATTTTCCAGGTGAGAAACTTTAAATCTGCCTTGACTAAAAGTTCAAAGGGGGAGGAGACAAGAGCTTGTAAAACTAAGGTGAGATCCTTGGAAAAGAAGGTTCCTTAATAGAAGGATGAAGGAGAAATGTACCTTTTAAATGGCCTTGCACAATTTGGATGAGGATATAGAGAATTTTCCCCTATGTGAAAATTGGAAATGGCTGCCAGTTGCATTTTTGACTATTGAAAAACAGACTCCATTTCGAAAAATATATGCTAGGAAGTCCAACACAGCAGAAACTGGGGCTGTAGAAGGATCTAAGTTGTTTTGATGAGCCCAGATGTTGAATGTCTTCCACTTACTACTGTGTAATTTCCTAGTGGATGGTTTGTGTGATGCAATCAGAATTTTTTTAACTGGGGAAGAAAGCCCTGGTATTCTAGCCATCATTGGAAGTGGAGTAACTAGGCGGTTAGTTTCAGGTTCAGAAGTTCTGGATGGGACTGTCCAGAGGGATGGGACAGAAGATCTGAAGTGGTGTCCCGAGTCCAAGGTGAGCAAACTAGATGAGACCAAAGGAAGGGGAACCAGATGTGTCAGGGCCAAAAGGGGGCAATAAGGATCACTTCGCACTTCATCCTCTGAGCTTTTTGCAGAAATTTGGGAATGAGCAGAAGATGGGATAGGCATAGAACAGACTGGGGGCAAGTATGGATTGCAGCATCTCTCGGTGACTGTCTCTTGAGGAGGGATCAGGGCAAAGAACTAGCTGCACTTGGTGTTGGAGGGAGGCAAAAAAGAATGCAGCAAGGTTGACCCCATCTCTGGAAGATCATATTTGCCATTGAAGGATTTACAGACCACTTGTGAGGAATCAGAACGGCCCTGCTGAGCCTGTCCGCCAAGATGTTCGGCTTCCCCGGACTGTGTGTTGCTATGAGAAAGTGGTTGGAAGACACCGCCCATTGCCACAACCTCATGGCTTCTCGACACAAGGAGTAAGACCTAGATGTCTTTCAAGGATGCAACTGCAGTCCTGACATATGGGTTGTCCTACCTCAGGCAGCCCTTCGGTCGGCCGGATTCCAAAATCTGGGTCCGGCGTCGGCTGATGTCGCCCTTTGCCCGACGTCAGAGCGCCTGGGGTATAAAAGCGTCAGCCGACGCCATCTTCTTCAGTCTTTCTTGCCGTGTGGCGCCCGAAGCAGAAGCAGTTCGCAAGTGCCGGTCGACGAGCTCCTGTGTTTTCAGCTACTGAAGTCTTCAAAAAAGCTAAGTACCCCATTGGGGACCTTTTCTTGCCTCAGCCGATGTCAGATAAAACTGTAAAAGTTAATAATTGTTTGACTTGTGGGAAACAAATACCTCATAAGGATTTCCACTCTTACTGCTTACCCTGCCTAGGCCCAGAACACAACGTCTCGGCCTGTACAGCTTGTGCTTCTTTCAATAAACGCACTCTTAGGCATCGGACAGAGTTTGCACAGGATTATTTTGGGGAAGATTTCTGTTATATCATGCCGTCGGAACTTCCGACAGCACATTTACCTAAAAAATGGAAGGATAAGGACCGACACCCGCAGTCCGCAGTCTCAGCCGACACCATGCTTAGGCCTACCGCGAGTGTCTCGGTCTCTTCTGAGCCGGTTTCACAACCGCTACAGACTGACGACACCGCCCCAGCGGTTACTTCGGTACCGGAGGCCAGCTCGGTGCTGGTTTCTGTTCTCCCCTCTGAGACCGTAGCCCAGGATATTTCTAACACCATTTCAGTGGATAAGACTACTCCAGCACGCGGGGCTGCCAGGCCTCCAGTGTCTATGTCCATTAAGGCCTACACACGTGCTAAGGCTGCCAAACAGGCTAAGTCTCTCCCTCCAAGATCTGTTTCTCTGGGATCCACTTCTGGTTCTCAAATTTTAAGTTTAGCTGAGGACCTTATTTCTTTAATTAGGGGTTCTCAGCCACATCCAGATAGAGGCTCTCAGCCGCCTTCTGTCAAGAGGCCTAGGGTTGAGCAGGTAGATCCCCAGTCCTCCGATGAGGCCTCAGGTGATTCTGCACATTCAGACTACCAGGAGGAGGCCTTCCCGGCCTACGAGGATTCTGATGCGGAGGAATCCATTCCCTCTGCTTTTCCTCCTGAGGAGTTTTCCTTTGGGGAAACGCTTCATTCCATGAGGGAACACTTCAAATGGCAAGGCCAAGAATACTCAGATTCTAGGAAAAGGTTAAGGGAATTTTTAAAGCTACCTCAGCATAGACCCTTAGCTATTCCTCCAGTTTTAAATGTTTTAGATGATGTGTACTTAGAATCTAGTGTTTCCTGACTCCCTCCCATGCTCCTGTCAAGCCAGACAGGTACTACAGGGTCCCAGACACACATCAATTTCTGTACAAGGGCCATACTGCTGACCCTGAAACTATTTCTCAGGGGCCTAAAGGGGTTTCCTCCACTACTGCTAAGAATCCACTTCCTTCGGAAAGAGATTCTAGGGCTTTAGAAAGGTGGGGCAAGAAAGTATATACATCTTCCACCCTTTCTATGCGAGCATTAAATTGTCAATTTCATATGATTCAGTATCAGGATTACATGTTGGATGACTTGCAAAAGAAATTGGCTTCCCCTGAACCATTAGATAGAAAGGGGTTACAGGAATTGGTTCATAATACTCAGCAGGTTGGCAACCATTTCCTTCAGTGTGGATATGATGCATTGGAAGCTTCATATAGAGCAGCAATGACAGGTGCGGTCATACGCAGACATGCTTGGTTAAAGGAACAAACATTGCCAGACCATGTGAAAATTAAGCTTTTGGACGCACCACTAGAGAAACATAAGCTATTTGGTGCTACTGCACAAGAGGTTTTAAAGATAATAGAGGAAAGGCAAAATCAGTGCAAACAGTCAAAGATTTCCTCCAGGTACAGCCTCCAAGATTCAGCAGGAATTGGCCTTCGAAGCACTGGTCCTTTCCAGACACAGACAAATTTCAAAGAGGCAAAAACAGACGTGGCAGAGGTAGAGGGCAAACTCGAGGCTCCTACAGAGGACGTCAATGGTAGCCTCCGAACCAGAGAGGTGGGGCAGGACCTTCCACTGCTCCGCAGGGGCAATCTCAATGACTTGACTTTGACTCCGCCATCCAGGGCTCAATTAGAAGCACCTTTGGGCGGAAAATTATCTTTATTCTCACAAAATTGGCACAATATTACAAAGGACAAATGGATACTGGACATAATAGACAAAGGATACAGATTCCATTTTCATACACTACCAACAAGACATGGCAGGCCAAACCTGCCACCAAATCAAAGGGCAGAGGCACTCAAACAAATAACAAACCTACTTCAAATAAGAGCAATAGAAAAGGTTCCTTCTGCAGAACAAGGCCAAGGATTTTATTCAAGACTGTTCCTTGTTCCAAGAAAAGAAAACCAATGGAGACCCATTCTGGACTTGTCCGCACTGAATACTTACCTTATTGTGCCAAAATTCAAAATGCTGACTTTACAGCAACTCCTTCCCATGCTGGGCAAGGGGTCTTGGCTGGTAACTCTGGACCTCAAGGAGGCATACCTGCATGTCCCAATCAGACAAAGTTGCAGAAGATACCTCAGATTTCTTGCAGGCTCAGAGCATTATCAATTCTCAGCATTGCCCTTTGGCTTATCGACTGCGCCCAGAGTGTTCACGAAATGCCTGGCATCAGTAATTGCACATTGCAGACTTCACGGGATACAAATATACCCTTACCTGGACGACTGCCTTATACAAGCGGACAGCCAACAAGCCTTGTTAAAAAACTTGGACTATGTCATTCACCTACTGCAGGCCTTGGGATACACAGTCAATATTCAGAAATCAAGTCTTGCACCATCCCAACAAATACCTTTCCTGGGTGCCACACTGGACACAAACACCCAGATGGCGTTTCTGACAAAAGAAAAACAAAAACAATTACCAGAATACTTCAGAAAATTGGCAACATACACCCAGATGACTGCAAGGAAAATCCTGCAGGCCCTGGGTTTCATGGCATCTTGCATTCTTCTGATTCCACACGCAAGGCTGCATATGAGGAAACTACAATGGTATCTAAAAAGTCTATGGTCTCAACACAGCCACAGCCTGGAAGCATTGATCCCACTCATTCCATGCCTTCAAAAGGAATTTCTGTGGTGGGCTCAAGCAAGCCAGATAAACAAAGGTCTGCCTTTCAGCAAGCCTCATACAAGTCAAACCATAACAACAGACGCCTCAGACCATGGATGGGGGGCGCACATGGAGGGCAGATGCATTCAAGGACAATGGACACAAAAAGAAAAGCACCTGCACATCAACCAAAAAGAAATGCTGGCAGTGATACATGCAATCAAGGCCTTCGAAAAGTTCATGCATCAGGGCCATCTACTAATAAAGACAGACAATACCACAGTTATGTGGTACATAAACAAGCAAGGAGGTACCCATTCCTACCCTCTTTGCAGACTGGCAATGAATCTCTGGGATATTTCCCTACAATTGAAAATAGAGCTACAATCCCAGTTTGTACCAGGGAAGGACAATGTTCTGGCGGACAGCCTAAGCAGAAACATCATGGATCCACACGAATGGATGTTGCATCCAGACATTTTCTTACAAATAACTCAAGCATGGGGAAGGCCGGACATAGATCTTTCTGCCTCCCACCTCAATCACCATGTGAAAAAGTTTTGCACAAGGACATACCATCCTCAAGCATGGAAGGTGGATGCTCTCTCCTTCAGTTGGAACTCTCTAACACTATATGCCTTCCCACTTCTTCCTTTGATGACCAAGGTGTTACTAAAGATCAAGACAGAGCAACCGAAAGTCATACTGATAGCTCCAGACTGGCCAAGACAACACTGGTACCCACTGCTACGGAGCTTGACACACACCAATCCGTGGCTCCTTCCTCAATGGCCACTTCTTCTGACACAGCACAATTACAGGAGACTACACCCCAGCTTGAAAACATTGAATTGACAGCTTGGAATATTCCATGACTATTCCTCAGGATACACTTTCCAAAAGGGTAAAAGATATCATCCTGGAGGCGAGCAGACCTTCCACTAGAAAAACATACTCAGCAAAATGGAAGAGATTTCTTATCTGGAACAGCAAAAAGGGTCAAGACCCATCAGTGATGAGCATTCCACAGATCCTAGAATATTTGGCTGAAATGCTCCACAATGGCCTTTCATATTCTTCCATAAAAATACATGCTTCAGCAATATCTGCCAAATATAACACTGATCCGCCTGTATTTTCTCACCCATTGCTAAGACAGTTTCTAAGAGGTATAAAGAACATCAACCCTCCAAGGAAACCACCAGTGCCTGCATGGGACCTCAACTTCATGCTGGAAAAATTAACTCTTCCTCCCTTTGAACCAGCAGCATCTTCAGAGTTGCAATTTCTGTCTTGGAAGACAGCTTTCCTTCTGGCAGTAACCTCAGCAAGAAGAGTCTCTGAGCTACAGGCCCTTATGGCAATACAACCATTTCTCATTTTTCATCAGGACAGAGTTTCTTTGAGAACCAATCCGTCATTCATGCCAAAGGTGGTATCTAGGGTGTCCCTGAATCAAGCTATTCACCTGCCTACCTTCTTTCCCAATCCTCAAAATAAAGGAGAGAGACTTCTGCACACCTTGGACATACACAGACAGTTGCGCTACTACTTGGACAGAACAAAGTCTTTCAGAAAATCTGACCAGCTTTTTGTAGCTTACGCTGCTGGATTGCAGGGAAAAGCAATTTCCAAACAGACGATTTCTAAATGGATTGGAAATTGCATTCGATTCTGCTACTCTTTTCATGGAAAAACTGTGCCAGCTGACATCAGGCCACATTCCACCAGAGCTACAGCCACCTCCACAGCCTTTTTAAGAGGAGTGGCAACAAAGGACATTTTAGAAGCTGCTACATGGAGCTCCGTGTATACATTTTCCAAACATTACAACCTGCCTTTATATTCCAGATCCAGAGCAGGGTTTGCTTCTGCAGTCCTGCAGGGCATTTTAGCTACACCATCTTTGTCTTAGTGCCTACCACCCCCAGGTTGGCTATGGTATTCAACCCATATGTCAGGACTGCAGTTGCATCCTTGAAGGACATAGTACAGTTTTGTACCTCCCATAAATGTAGATGTCCGATAGGTATGCTACTGCAGTCAGGTTTTCCCTCCCACCTACCCCTCTGTGGTATTCTTTTGGGTTTCTACCCCTCATTTTAGCTACCTGGGGTAATCTTTTATGGTGTATTTGTTTTTATGTTGTTGTACTTGTCTGGAATTTTTTCTCTATTTTCAAAATTTAGCCTTCCTTAGAGGGCACCTGGCATCTGGGGCAAGAAACACTGAAGAAAATGGCGTCGGCTGACGCTTTTATACCCCAGGAGCTCTGACGTCGGGGAAAGGGCGACATCAGCCGACGCCTGACCCAGACTTTGGAATCCGGCCGACCGAAGGGCTGCCTGAGGCAGGACAACCCATATGTCAGGACTGCAGTTGCATACCTATCGGACATCTACATTTATGGTAGGTACAAAATGTACTTTCCTTCTTGCTTGTTGATGTACCAGACCACTGACATGTCTGTCAATAGCAATAGTTCCTGTTGGAAGAGAGGACTAAAGGGCTTGCAAAACAAGAAACACAGCTCTCATCTCCAGAACGTTTATGTACAGATTGGTCTCTAGGGGAACCATGTGCCTTGGACTGTTTGTCCCAGATAATGCTCCCCACCTGAATTGGGATGAATCTGTGGTCACAGTGCCCATGGGAGGGCCCGATGCTAAGCAAAGCACAGCAAACGAGATCTGAGGGATTTGAAGGAGACGAGCATTATGAGTAGGGGAGGAGCTCACATGTGGGAGCCTGACGCTTTGGTATGTGGCCAAATAAGATCCAATGTTCGGATCTGAAACCCATAGGCTGAAGCACAAATGAAGGTAACAACATCAGAATAACTTTAAAACTGACAGGAAAAAAGAGCACTCCTATTTAAAAGTACTTTACAGTCTTGTGACAGTCCATTAAAACACAACCCCCTAGCTTTAAAATAAATTTCTCTAAAGAGGAAAGTATCAATAATAAACAAAAGTATTAACTGGAAGCCCCCCCCCCAAAAAAAAAGGGAAGTTATCTGCCCATCAAAGGAACAACATAAGCTGACTGTCAATTCTCAAAAGCCTCAGATGAGTGTATTCTTTGGCAGTAGTAAAGCTTTGAAGGGCTTGGTGCCCAAACTTCTCTTTTAGTCAGCTCAGCTCGAGCTGCCTGTCAGTTTGAGCATGTTGGGGGTGCCCTGAAGCTTTGGTAGTTGACTGGGTGTTATATCCTTGGCAGGATATAACCCAGATAGCTGAGGTTACTGCAGCAGTGATCAATATGATGAACATCATTAACAGTTTCACACTTACTGTTCAGAAAATGCTTGTTCCCACAAAACCTATTCTATTAACTTTTTTTGTGAATTAAAATAACATTTACAATGTGCCCCTGATTTAGGAACTGAGTCACCACATTATGTTTGGCTTTGTCTTGAATTTTTGACCAAAAAAGCTGAGAGGTGTGAAATAACATCCAGTATCTACTGTGCCGACCATACCGCTCAACTCTCAAGAATTTTGCATCATATCTCAGTTTTTGTCTTATATTTTTGGACTGCTTCTAATTAAATGTTTTTTTTTTTTTTTTGAAAAATTAATTTTGGGCTGAAGCCACCAAATAATGATAGACATTTGACCTCCAGACTTCATATTCTTCAGAAAATGCATGCTAATGCAAAACCTGTTATTCTACCAACTTTTAAAAAATATTATAGAAATATATAAAATCTGATTTTTTTAGGCTTAAGTGCCCCTTATTTTTGGCTTTTCCAGATTTATTATTTTTTTTTGCTAAGAGGTTAAAAGGTATGATGCCAACTGCTTTGAATCATATATTGTGACCATTACCATAGCCTGCATGTTAATCCTTATTATTTTATATGATCTGTATGTCAATCTGTATTTCAATGAGGCAGAACAGTAAACCAGCAGATAATTCACCAGTTGCTGGCTGACTTACAATGTTGCCTTCATCAAGTCTCAGTCATCCAGTCTTATGTTTTTGTTTTATTTACTGAGTCCCAGCTTAGAACTATAATGGAGGTAAAAGCTTTTGGTAAATAAGATGGTTGTGTTTGCTGTAGAGCTTGCTGGGGAAAAACTTGAGAATTTTCTCCGTGAAACTGAATTATCAGGCTACTGATAATATGATTACCTTCAGTCAGTTACACACAGCACTTGTGATATAGACCTTGTCCTCTCTTGAACAGATCAGCAGTGCAACACACTTGACTAACACTGCTTATGGGGTGATAAAAAGAAATGTGGACGTGCATACCCATTAGAAAGTGGAGTTCTTAGTACTGTACAACATCTTTAAAATGCACAGATATAGACTATGATGGCAAGTAATATTTATGAAAAGTAATGGTATAACATTTGGTTCAGAGGATCTGTAGATAAAGACTAGTCCATTTAATGTTGTTGTCTTTCAGCTTTTCCCGGTTAGTGGTTGCCACAGCGGAACTCTGGTCCGCTAATGATTGGCAGTAGATTTTCACGAATGCCGAGGTGCCAGTTCGACATTCAACCTTCAACGAAGGCACACCCATTTACGCATGCGCCCACCCAACTAATCCATTTAATGAGAAGTAAAATACGAGCAGCATGAATCTTAGCCTCGGTATGGTTAGGCAGTATTATGATGAGCTTTCATAGAAGGCATTCTTACCTAAGCTAGCTTCTGCAGCATGTATCAGGAAAACTAACAGGTAATTCAAGGAAATGTCATTTCTTGTCTAAAGAGGAATATAATTTGCATGTATGTAAATGTTAATTATTGTATAAGGCTCCTCTCTTTCAAATATGTTAGTTAAAATATAGAAATGCAATTTGCTATGTACTTACATACCTTTTTACTGTAAAAGAACATAACTCTTCCCAGTACCCCCCCCCCCCCACACACACACACACACACACACTCATATCACTACTGTGATCCCAATTCAATCTGAAGTGGCAATCTCCCATATCATACAACTGTTGCACAGTTTCACTGTGCTTAAACTTGATAGTCATGTCTGGCACCAGTATCATATTTCTAGGTACATCTTGCTTTTGTTCATTCCAACAACTTTTTAGCCCCCTTATTTTCCTAGCATTTTTCACAATACATTTGCTCTCTTTGTACGGTAGGAAAACATTCTTGCGTGCCCATTTCTGCAATGCTAGACATGAGAACTTTCATACACAGTCTTATGAAGGTAAAATTAGACTTGATCAACAGATATAAGATGCATGCACAGCAGGGCTGTGCGGCTGGCTACTATACTTCATCACAAAAAAAAAAAAACTGAAAATTGCTCTCTCTTATTTTTTTGTTTCAGTGTTGCAGTTCAGTCCCCACAACCTAGTGAGCAACAAAACCCTCAGATCTGCTCTTTGGAAATGAGGCAAAATCCAACTATCTTGTCCATGCCATTTGCACCAGTCAGAAATCCCAGGTTAGTGCACAAGTTAAGTAAATGTGTTTTTTGATTTTCCAGTGAACAATATAGAGTGAATGAATAAGACATCTTAATTTGTAGGTTCCTGGGTACTACAGAAAAGGTTTACAACTCCTCATGTGTCTTATAAATGAAATTATATTTATTCCTGATTCATACACTCAAAGCATGTAATGCATGTTATCCATGCCAAAAGAGATCTCAGATGACAACTGTAGTCTGAAGTTAAAAAAAAAAAGTCTTTCAAAATTGGATTTGCTTCCTGCACCTTTCCTTTCTTCTTTTCTTATTTTTTTTTATCTGATGACCATTAAACAGCAATATTACTCTATACCAGAGCATAGTTCACTGAATCCATCCACGTTTAACCCAGATCTGTTGCAACTGGACATAGCCTTGTATGTTATTTATTTATATGCATTTATTTATTTTGTTGACATTGTAAATCTAGCTGAGTCTATGGTGCTTTTCTACAGGAGCCATATGGGCGGAATCAGGTATTTTAGCATCTGACAAGGGAAACAGGGAAAACTCTTCAGTCTAAACAGCAAAGTTCAACAATGAGCATTATAGAAGTGGTGCTCATAGTAGGAGAACAAAAGAGGAAGTGTGCCTTTTCAGTTGTTACTAATGAGAGTGGAAACGATAATGAGCAGCAACATGTGAAGAATATTGTAGAAAAAAAGAAAAAATCTTCAAAGTGAGAGAGTAGCTGAAAGTTCAGTAAAACAACACTGAATGCAACAGAGCTGAAAGGAGTACAAATATATTAAGGAGATTATAAGCTGAATCAAGACACAGAGGAGAATCTGTTAAGGGTTAAAAATACAGTGCAAGGAAATGAAGTGAAGTTAGGTCATGCAATGCTATTGCACACATTTTGGATTTAAGAACCAAAAAGCATTGACACAGAAACACATAGATGACTGAAGGAGGTATCACTGTAGCTAAATGAAAAAAAAAAGATGTTAAATAAATGCTGACAGCGTGGGCTTTGGCCTGTGACAATGTGGAAATACCACATATGCTTAATATGTATAAATAACCTAAGCCACAGCTAGCAACCCATTATTAAAATAAGTCTTAGAAAGTGGTACCACAATGAGGGTGAAAGAGTTTGGTTTTGAAAGAAGCATTCTGCAGGGAAATTGTAACACAAAAAATGTGTATGATTAAGGCATTTCTAACAAAGGCTTTTGAGAGAAAAAATATTGTGATGAGTAATACTTAGATAAATATGCTGCAGATGGCACAGTGGCGCAGTAGTAATCATTATTGTCTCACATCTTTTGGTGCTTTAGTGAGGATATGGCTGGGGTTCCTTTTTGTGGAGCCTCCTTCTGTCCCTGTGGGTTTTTGTCAGAACCTCGAGTTTCCTCTCACATCACTAAAACATGCTGTTAGTTGAAAAAGCAATCTACATTGCCCAATGGAATGCATGAAGTGCACCTATTGATTATTGTTTACTACGCTAGGCTGAAGTGCCTTCTGTGTGGAGTCTGCGTGTCCTCCCCGCAGTCGAGTGGCCTCCAAAAGACATGCGTGAATGGGCGTGCCTTTGCTGAAGGTTGGGCGTCGGGCTGGGAACTCGGCACCATAAAAATCGACTGCCAGTCATTAGAGGACCAGAGTTCCGCTGTGGCGACCCCTAACCGGGAAAAGCCGAAAAGACAAACAAGGCTAGGCTGACTCCACAGTAGCACTAAACAGGATAAATTAGCTATGAGGGAAGAAGGGGGGGTAAATGGAGGGAGAAGAGAAGAAGAGATGGAAGGAGATGTATTTAAAGCAGAAGACATATTTATAATAGTTATGTGTAACAAATTAGTCCATTGTCAAAGCAATGTAAATGTGCTGCATTAGATTAGCACATCACTCCTCTTCAATTCCATCACTGGTCAGCTCCCTCCATATCCTCTTACCTTTACTGTACCCCCCACTTCCTTTACACTCCTTCATATTTAACTACCCCTGTCTTCTGTTTCTGAACTCTAACTCTCTTACCACTATACCTCTTGTAAGACATATCGCTTTTCGATGAAAGCAGCAGCAATATGGCTGTCTGTATAATTCATCAGATATGAAATGCAGATCTTCCTCTTTTGAAGAATGTTGTATATTATTGCCTTTCAAACGTTTACTTAGTTTACTTATTCAATTTGGTAACTTGGAATGATGAAAATAATTGCCAGAGTAAGTGGGATTACCATGTGGATTAGAAAATGTTGAGGTGATTTGCTTAAAGAGTATGATGATTTGCTTACTGGCTTAGTTTGTTTACTAGGAATTTATCATCTTCAAACCAAACCTGCACTGCTGCAATTTTTGAATTTGTGCTTGTTCCAAGGAAACTTCCAGGATGTTTGTGGATAGAACCAACTCACCAATAAAACTGCATGGGGAAAACATATGTAATTGGGAAAAGACTGAGACAAGTGAATGTGTTAACTGCATAATTACTGTTATTAAGCCTGATAAGATTCTTATTTGTGCAGATACACGAGATCTTAATAAAGATCTAGAAAGCGTACTATCCATTTTCTACAGTTAAAGAAGCGCTGCCTGCCACATCAGATGCATAGTATTTTTCTGAGCTCTGAACAAATTAAGGATGCTAGTAAATCTGTTTTCATGGCTTAAGTCACAGGATACATATTTTAATTTGTTGATGGGAAGGTACATGTTTCTAAGACTTCCCTTTAGTATTTTGTGATCATCAAAAATATTTCATAGAGCTATTGTGCCAATCATCAAGGAGCCTGATGGTGCTGTTAACAAAATATCATACATTTATGATATTTAGTCATACAATGCTATAGATCACTGCTTTTGGCTGCTTCTTTGGGAAATTTAGCTGTATTCATACTCTAGCTAATCTACTCTAGGAGTATTGCTGTCTGATCATAGTTGTATCTAGACTAGTTTTCTTTCAGCCGGTATTAAACGAAGCAAAGTTTTCAGTTAGAAGGAAGGAAGAATAGGTACATAGTGTACATAGTGTGACCATTATTGGATGAGGTAGTAAAATATTTAAGCTTTGCAAGGTAGAATCAGTATAGCACATAACTGTTAATGCTCTGAGCTTTATTGGTACAGTTTTTCAGTTTTGAAATGTCCTCTCAACTTGGACATTTCAATGTGAGTTGTTTTGACTAAGGATCTTGTATGGAACATATCATTTTGCTGAAAAAATTCCTGAATTCTATGCCTGCCTATGGTGAATCATTAATTGATATTGCTACATCAGAAATCCTGTGTGTGGGAAACACAGCTCTTAAATGCAATAACAACACCAGCACTTGTAGTGTCTGGTAATTGTGTCACTAGAAATATACAGTTGTGTAAATAACTTTACCATAACGGTAGATGTTGGAATGATCACTGCTGGAGTAGCCTAAGCTATACAGGGTTATAACCTACAAAGGATATAACAGCCTGCCAGCTTCCAAAGCTTCAGGGCACCTTCTACATGCCCAAACCATTAGTCAGCACATGATGAGCTGACTAAAAGTCAGGTTTGGGTGCCAAATCCTGACAGCTGAGAGAACATTGCTAGGAAAAGAAAAAAATACATGTTGACACTCTGGCATTAAAAAAAAAAACAAAAAAAACAAGGGAGGTGGAAGGAGCGAGCGGCTACTGCATAGATTCATAGGTATTTACTAGGCTTACTAGGCTAACGGCCACAAGGGCCTTTTTAAGTCTAGCCATACATTCCAAATCTCTGACAAGTTCTGGTACCCTTAATAAGTGTAAGAAGGGGCTTGGGAGATGAAGCATTTACAAGCAGGGGCCTGGGAAATGAAATATGTACAGATTGCCAGTGTCCATTAGAGACATAGCTGCCAAGCCAGGGATGAATTTCCTATTCCCCATCCAGTTATCAAAGTTACACTTGAATTGGGTTAGGGAGGAACTCTGCTTCACATGGATGGTCAAAGGTTAGATTACTGAGTATGTGTGTCCCTAAGTCCATGACTACAGGGTCAACTCTAAGGGGCATGTTGGGACAGTTACCAGGGGTGGACGACTTCCCAAAGGATATTATTGTTCATTTTTTGGCATTTAGTTTTAGTCCATAGCTCTGACACTAGTTTGTCGGTGTCAGCCCTTCCTGGACAACATTTGTGTCAGTGTGCGATTCAGTGACCGCTCCTAATTTGTAATCATTTGCAGATTTAGTCAGCCAGAGACCACTGACATTGGCCTTGACTTTAGACAAGTAAATGTCAAAAATAAGTAGTCCAGGGTCTGATCTCTGAGGGACTCCATGGGATTCCTTCTGTACCAGCTCACAGTATTTTCTGAGGGATTGAGAAACATCAGTGTTCTCTCACTGAAAACAATGGTACATTCTGGAAATAGTCTCAGATAAAGAGAGCCCCCCCCCCAACAGAAATCTGAGGAGAAAACCCTGTATCTATCCCTTCATTTTCTAGTCCAGATTCAGACTCTTGAATCTCTTGAGGAAAAGAGGTAACCCTCTTTCTTTTACCAGAAAACTACCTTACAAGAAGGATCACTAGCCCGAATTAAACCCTGAGAAAAAACAAGTAAACTACTCCTATCCAAGGAAATTTGAGGAGTATTAGACACATGTTTAGTTTTTTGTTTCTTTTTGACAGGAAAATGGGACCAACAGTGTTCAGCAGCTCCCTGAGGGATGGGCACAACATTCAGACAAAACAAGGAAGTCTTCCATGTTCCCTCTCACAGAACCAACAAGGGTGGCTCTTCCTTGCTCACTGAGGGGACCCCAGCAACTACAGAGGATGTGGCTAGCCGCCGGTCCATACTGGCTATGGGTGCTACACCAGAGGGATCAGGAGTAAAAGATGAGTGGTCTGAGGAACAAACAATACCCACAGCAAAGTCGCCACCTGCGGCTGAGGCAAATTGCTACCCTGCTGTGGTGGCAAAGGATGTTTGTTTCATTTTTTATTTTTGCAGCTGGTAGATGAAGTCATGATACCAGTAGTCTGTTCCATGATTAAGCCAGAAATGGTGCCTCTTTCCTAGGGAAAAATGAGCGGCAAAAGCCAGTAAAAATTATAAGTCTTTAAAAAATCACTTTCTTCATACAAAAACACAATAAAAAGCACTTTAAAAGACTTTACCGGTCCCAAAAAGGAAAACAAACACAGTTTTGCCATAAAAAATGGTTTTCAGTTACTTTAAACAACTTTTAAACTGACAGAAAAAAGTGCTCTCTTGTTTTAAAGTACAGTAGTCTTGTGACAGTCAGTTAAAACACAAACTCCTAGCTTAAAAATAACTCTCCTGAGCAGTAAAGTATTAATAAGCATATAATTTAAAAGGAACTTATCCACCCAGCAAAGGAACAACACAAACTGAACTGACCATTGATCCTTGAATGCCTCATAACAGTGCACTCTTCAGTGCCAGGAAAGCTCTAAATGGCTTGGTGCCCAAACCTGTCTTTTGAGTCAGCTCACCTCAAGCTGACTGACAGTTTGGCTACATGGAAGGTGCCCTTCAGCACTGGAAGCTAGCTGGCTGTTATATCCTTATCAGGATATAACCCATAAAGCTAAGGCTACTGCAACACTAATCAATATGGTGAACATCTTGGAGTATTCTAGGCAGCATGGTTTAAAAGAAAAAATATGTCATGTTTTGTTTTGAAAACAAAACTAAGTTACTAGGACTATTGAACCAGAACTACTACTTTTCACACTCTGCATTGCCATTTGGCTATGGGAACCTTTAAATTGCAGAGAAAGCTGAATCAGGATGCCATATTTTATATTTTATTTTGAATAATGAACTGGAACTCTATGTTCCCTATGCTGTTAAGCCAGTCACCCCTTGTGCATTTAATTATTGGTAGTAGTTCATGATTTAAGGCCTGTATCCCCTGTCCGTTGTGCAACTTGAGGCAGTGGTACATGATTTAAGGCGTATAACCACAATCTCTGCCACATCTCCTGGGAGCAGTGTGGGATTCATACCCTGTAAGCTCTTATTCCAGTATACAGACTCCCTCTTCCCTTGAAAGTCAGAGGCTTTCTTGGTAACCTCCCTCAAATTTTGTAAGGTATGATCTGAGAGCTGTACCTGTCCCAGCTCTGTTCTTATGATCCTCCCTAGTTCCTAGTTTCTAGAGCATTTTGCCAGCTGTGGCTCAGATCTAGACTTAAAAGTATCCCTTTCCATGAAAAAAGACTACTTCAAAATAAGTCCAGTACCTTTTGACACCTATTGTTTTGATTTAGGCTTGTTCCCATTAATCAGCTATTTTCTTAAAATAGTCATTTCACCAACCCGTGTTATAGATGAGGGTGACTGCTGAACCTCCCACCCTCCAGTGCCTTACCTATCCACTTGTTTCCATATCTGGCTCCTTGCAGCTGTATACAGACAGGATGCAGTACCATAAAATTCGCTTTCTGTCAGGGTATCTCCTGAAATATCACCAAAAATAGCCACCTGCTTGTCTCCTTGCTCCCCTTCTTGGTCTAAATGAAACCAAGCCAGTGGCATGCAAAAAAAGCTCTCTCTCTCTCTTTCAAGGCCCCAACTGGAGCAGCCTGTCAAAGCAGGCAGTGCTTGCTAATGCTTGCCTTCAACAACTGCAGGCTTAATATCAGTTATGTCTGATTCACAGTCCCTCTTAGCAATAGTTTCTTTTCTCCCTGTCATGATAGAGATCAGGCCTTTATGGTAATGTGGAGCAACTGCAGTCTTAAGGCAACCCACCACTACCATGATGCTACCTCTGTTAGCTACCTAACTTGCTTTTGTTCCCAATAATGCACGTGTGAATGTTTGGATTATACATGTGCCATTTGGTTACAATGGAAACATTTACCCCCCCCCCCAGGATCTTGGTGTATACTGAAACCGGTGAGTCCCCCTTTGTTATGAACCTGCTCTGATGATTTAGACTGTTCCCATGGATTTTCTTATGCCATGTGTAGTGATAGGAAAACCCCTCCTATGCATCTGTGCCCTTTGATAAACTGAGGTCACTCTTTTTGTCTGTCTCTTCAGCTGCGATGCATTCCCAGTCTATCAACCAGATCCTGATGCCCTCAGACAATGTACTAAGTACTTGCTCTATTATCATAAGGTCTACCAATATTTCAAAAGCAACAACTTGTCATTCCCGCTCCCATCTAAGAAAGTAAGCACTTTCTATGCTGAATTTTCACTCCTACTATTCACATGCACTTGACAAGAATCCATGAGTTCCCTCCCATGATGGTTTTCACTTTTTTGTTGTGCTCTTTCCCTCTCAGCGGCTTCCTTCTGATGCCTCTTTTCTTTCTTTCTATATGGCTTCAAGCTATTTCTTTTCTCATTTATTCCCTCTGTGCTCTCCCTCCCATTACATTTCAAGCTGTTTCATTCTCTCAGCTGCCTTAACTTATAGGTGTCTTATCTCCAATTCCAACTTTAGTTTTTTAATTCAAGCTGCATTTTGGGATCATCTGGAAGAATACTGGGTGATCATTTTCTGCATGCTGCAGGCCTACAAGCCCCGTCAGATTGTTTCCATGTGCAGTAAACTGAACATAGACTTTACAGTGTGAAAATCGGCAGTCAGAACAGCTACTAGCCAGGGGGTACTTCTAGATTCTTTTCTTCCAAATATGAACCAAATATTGGTACAAGTAGCTCCTTGTCTTAAGTTGTACGTTGGTCAAATGTCTGGGACAGGGGAAGAGGAGCTAACCTCTTGGAGTACATCTGCAAAAGTTATGGATGTCAGACTGGAAGGATAGATGTCTACCTTTAGCATTTCCCATAGTAAAGAATAATACTGCAACAGTGATCTGCTCAAACATCTGCTATAATGATGTGTTACTCATACATCTGTAATTTCTATACACAGAGAATTCTGATCAAATTTTATGAAGCTGTATGAAATTTAACAAGGTAATCTATAAGAACACATAGTAATGCAGTATCAAGTAAATACTGGATGTGTTAAATGAGAAAAGTGGAAGATCTGCTTAATGTTTTAATACAATGCACAGTACATAAATAATGTAGGGAAGAGTTGCTCTCTGTGGTCCTATGTATGAAAAACCCTTGACTGATGATATAAATGCAATGTCTGTTCCAATGTTTTATATAAATAAAGAAAATCCTTCCAACATATTAGCCCATCTCTGGGTTATTTGTATGCAAAATAGAATGGCTAAAATCTGTCATGGGAATGTAAGGCTAGACTTCTTAAGATCTTAACAGATCAATAGCCTAAGTTCCTATGAACCTATGTCATATTAACAAAATTGTCAAGACTTTGAAAATCGCAATTTAGGAAGAAAACTAATTAGAAATTAATGAATGCTAAATATTTTTTCTTAAAAATAGTTGATTTTACATTTACTGAATAAATGATTTCTTTCTTTAAGTTACAGTTGTAATGAGCACGGTTGATACAAGAGTAAATTAAACTGAACTAATCAGAATCTTATATATAACACAGTGTGCAAATGAGGCAAACACAAAACCTAGTACTGTACAAGGAGTAGAAACTCTGGAACAAAATACTTTTATGCATAGCCAAAAATACTGTATGAATACATTTCAAAACCATCTAAACAGTTGCACTGAAGATACAAAAATTATTAACAAATGCAAACTGCTTTCAAACTTTTGCGTGATCTTACTTCGTAAGCTTGGTCTGTAACTGGAATTTATGAACTCTATGACATTGCTGATCAGTGAAATATCCAGGATGTAATGGGATCCTATCTCGCCTACATTCATAACTGATGGGTTCGGAGCCGATCCCTCGGCTCTGACTCGGCCACTATATAGTAGAACGAAGTCTCTAATTGGCTGGGCTACCCCTTATCCCAGAATGCACCACGCCTGCTTCCCCAGATCTCGTTTGCCACTTTTCAAGCTAGACGTGGTCTCGACTTGGCTGGAGCTAAGTAGTTTTTTGGTTACTTTTTGGTCTTTTGACCTAGGGGTTTCTTCATAAATTTAACAAACAGCTGTTTTAACAGCTTTACGTGTGTGTGTAAACCTTTTTGGTGTGATTGGTATTTTTTTCTATTTACCGGGCAAGGCCCGTTTAAGTTACAGGGCCCTTGCCCTTATTTGTGTGTGCTGAATTTGTCTTACTGTACGTTCTTTTTTATCGGGTTAAGCCCGTTTAAGTTAGAGGGCTTCTGCCCGTTTTTGTGTGCTGTATCTCGGGCCAGTCCCGTTTGAGTAAAAGGGCTCGTGCCCTACTTAAGGTTGTTTTTTCGTTGTGGTAAAACAGTGGTGTGACAGGATGTCGAAAGAGCAGAAGTCTGGTTTTAAAAAGTGCACCAAGTGTAACTACAAAATGTCCATTACCGATAGCCATGCTGTTTGTGTATATTGTTTAGGACCGAAACATTTGCAGGAAACATGTAGTGTTTGTCATGCTTTTTCCTCTAGGGTCCTTCAAGAACGTAAAAATAAATTGATCCTTAAGGGCCTTATTAAGCCCTCTTTTGAGGAAGCTTTGGCGTCTCCTTCCTCTCCAGCTTCTAAAAAGAAAAGGTCGTTGGCTCCGACCAGTCTGTCGGAACCGACTTCCAAGAAGCATAGGTTGACCTCTTCTTCCTCGGCTCCAATGGCTTCGGAGCCTCGGGTGGAAGGGTCTGCATCGATACCTCCTTCCTCGGCTCCATTGGTGTTGGAGCCACAGGTTGGGGGATCGAGAGGCGAATCACCTGCTTCGGCTCCTTTGGTCTCGGAGCCGTTGGAGGTATGCAGCTCAGACTCTCCTCCCTCGGCCCCGAAGTCCCCTTCGGCGCCGATGCTTGTTCATACGGTTCCGGATCCGGTGCCGATGGTGTTGGAGCCGTTTTGGAGCCGGTCCCCTGGTCTATCAGAGCCGAGAGAGAAGTCGTCTCAGCCCCCATCTATTTCCTCTAAATCCTCCAGGTTGTCGGACTCAGATTTGGACAGAGTTATCCAGAGGCTTTTCCAGTCCCCGGTTTTTGCAAAAATGGTCTCGGCTCCAGCCCACTCGGCTCCGGAGCCGGCCCCCTTTTCGACGCACTCGATTCCTCCTCCAACCTCCTTGGAACCGTTGGAGTCGGTGATGGTGGAGCGGAGCAGAGTCATCCAGTCGGAACCGAGACTCCCTCGGAGCCTCTCGGTTCCGACCATCATTCCTACCCTGTCCTCGGCGTCAGGGTTCGGTACCGGGACTTCCTCAGTCGGGGCCGAGGGGAACACTTTGGAACTGGTAGCTTTGGTGCCTAGTCTCCCCCTCGGAGCGTCGGCCGCAGGGATTCCCAGTACCGTCGTGGTCTCTCAGCCGGTGTCCTGTAGAGTCTGGAGGTCCTGCTTTTGAGGCCATGAGGAGTGCGCTGGCCATGTCCTTGCCGGCTCATCAAGTCTCTACCTCACCGTCCCTAGACTTGGGAACTGGTGCTTCTGGTGTGCTTCATTCCCACGACAGTGGGGCCCCAGGGCCTGAGGATACCCCCTTGGGGGGTTCCCTTCTCCCGGGAGGTCCTTCTGAATCCGCTTCAGATGAACTTCCAAGGAAAATATTGTGCAAGAGGAAGCACATTGACTCCCAGGATGAGTCTATCACATCAGATACTGAATTCGATGATGCGGAGGGGTCCCCAAAATCATCCTCGGATGACGTCTCATTCTCAGATATCCTCGAGATCCTGAGACAGAGAGGCGATTGGCAGTCCAAAACCCCTTCCGCAGAGGAGTCAGTCTTCCTCAAGGCTTTTGGGGCCCAGCCCTTCGCCTCCTGGGTGTCTCCACCCTTCGATGAATTGCTAGATTTAGTTTCTCGAAGGGTGTGGGAACACCCTGACTCTGTGGAACCGGTGCCCGCCAGGCCTAACAAGTTCCTCTCAGCCCCTCCTCAAAAGGAATTTTTGACCAAAGGAGTTGCAGTAGATGCGATGGTGGTGGCATCTGCCACTCAGCAGGATGTGGCAGAGGCCTCAACGTCTATTCACCCTCCTAATAAGGATTCCAGGAGCATGGATAGGTACGGGAAGCGTACCCTTTCTTCAGCGGCCTTTACCCTGCGGTCGCTGAATTATCTTTGTCATTTTACCAGGCTCCAAAGGGACCTCCTCAAAGAGTTAGGTGAGTCTCTTATGGGTAATCTTCCTGAGGCATTAGCCCAAACTGTTGGTGCCCAGATGACTACCCTATCTTCGATAGTCAACTCGTCCATGAGGCTCATCTCATATGCGGCCGAAGGGGCGAGTAGAGCAGCGGGAACAGGCGTGGCTCTTAGAAGACACGCCTGGTTATGCTTGTGTCCCTTTGCGGAGGCCTTTAAGTCTTCCTTCACTGACCCCCCTTTGATGGGTCCTCCCTGTTTGGACCCAAGGAGAAGGACACACTGACTCGATGCGAGCAGGAGGGCAAGACCTTGACTGCCGTGGGGGCCCATTTTTCCGCTCCCTCTAGACCTTACCCCAAGGCCCAGAGAGTAGGGAAAATGTGGTTCAGAAAATCTCAAAGGTCTTTCCCTACTCCACCGAGTGATTCCCCCCTCTAGAAGTAGGGGGGGGTTCAGGAAGACGCCGCCCCAGAGGCGGCAGAGGCCCCCGCAACTCTGGAGACCGCGATTCCTTTCGTGGTCCATCCTACGCTCACCGGCCCTGAGACGTGGCCTGACTGCGCATCTCCGGAGCCAGTCGGGGGTTGCTTTGCGGAACACCCACAGGCTTGGGAATCTATCACCAAGGATCAGTGGGTGCTCCGAACCATAACCGGAGGCTATCTCATCCCTTTCATAAAGCCCCCTCTTCCTATCAGGAAAATCCCGGATGTGCCACCCAGTCAGTGGGATCAAGCAGCGGTCGAGGTCTCAAAGCTGCTAAGAAAAGGAGTCATCCAGCCTGTCCCCACCGACCAGATCGGATCAGGAACTTACTCAAGACTATTTTTGGTGCCAAAAAAGACAGGGGACTTAAGGCCCATTTTGGACCTCAAATCATTGAATCGCTTTGTAAAAAAAATCCAAATTCTGAATGGTCACCCTTCAGTCCATTCTCCTGTTATTGGAGAAGGATGTCTGGATGTGCTCCATAGATCTCAAGGACGCTTACTATCACATCCTGATAAGTCAAGAGTCCAGGAGTCACTTACGCTTCCGCCTGGGAACCAGTCATTTCCAGTTCCGAGCACTGCCCTTTGGTCTCACCACAGCCCCCAGGGTGTTCACCAAGTGCCTGGCAGTAGTGACAGCTCACTTGAGAAGTCTAGGATTCCAAGTGTTTCCCTATCTAGACGACTGGCTCCTTACTGCCACCACCAAGCATCTATTAGTTCGGGCGCTTATGACCACAGTCAGTTTGGGTCATTCACTAGGAATCACGTTCAATTGGGGAAAATCTGTGTTGCAGCCATCTCAGCGTATTACCTTTATAGGCGCAAAGTTAGACACAAGAAGAATGCGGGCATTCTTGCTGGTAGAAAGGATTCAGGTCCTGCAGTCTCAGGTTCAAACCTTGTTACCCAGATCACGAGTTCAGGCCAGACTGATTCTGCAGTTACTGGGCATGATGGCCTCGACTATTCTTCTAGTCCCCTTAGCCAGGCTGCACATGCGGGTGCTGCAATGGCTACTGTCGGTTCAATGGTCCTTTCAGGATCTCCCCTTGAACCATTTGGTCCAGATTATGGAAATTTGCCGTCGGGACCTACGTTGGTGGCTGCTTCTGTCCAACCTGGACCAGGGGCGACCCTTTGCCCTTCAGCCTCCCGTTGCCACGGTGACCACGGACGCCTCCCAGATAGGGTGGGGGGGGCATTATCTGGACAGGTCTGTCCAAGGTACGTGGCAGGCTCACAAAACGCACTTACATATCAATATCCTGGAAATGAGAGCGGTGCTACTGGTGTTGCAAGCACTTCATCATGTTCTTCCCCGGGGTACTATTGTGATCCTATCCGACAACATGTCGGTAGTCTGGTACATAAACAAGCAAGGCGGAACCAGGTTCTACCCTCTTTGCCGAGAGGCCATGAGAGTGTGGCATTGGGCGATTTCTACCCAGCGTTTCCTAGTGGCAACGCACATTCCGGGGAAATCCAATGTGATTGCAGACAGGCTGAGCAGGACTCTCCTGTTGCCCCACGAGTGGTCCCTCAATGACAGGGTGGCTGCAAACATTTTCGCCAAGTGGGGCCTCCGTTGTTGCGACTTGTTCGCCAGCCCTCACAATGCGAAATGCAGGGAGTTGTTCTCCCTGACTCCCTCTCAGGGGCAGATTCCCAGGGACGCTCTAGCTCACAGTTGGCCCCCCGGTCTACTTTACGCCTTCCCTCCGGTTCCCCTTCTCCCAAAGGTGATACAGAAGGCGATTTATCTAGGAAGCGGCATGATTTTGATCGCTCCACACTGGCCTCGTCAGGTTTGGTTCCCCTTCCTTCTGAGGTATGCGGTGGAGGGCCCATGGTTTCTGGACCTGGTGCCCGACCTGTTAACTCATCAGTTGGGACAGTCTCATCCATCCCTCAGGTCCTTGAGGTTGGCCGCCTGGTTACTCCGCTTCCAACCTTAGTCAGAGATAACTCTCTTTCTCCAGACGTCATCCGCATTTTGTCCTCTTCTCACAAACCTTCCACTATTAAACTGTATTCCAGCAAGTGGAAGAGGTTTGCTATTTGGGCCCAGCAACGAGGTATAGATCCCCTTACCGCTCCAGTACCTCAGGTTTTAGAATTCCTGGCTTCTTTGTTTTATTTGGGCTCTTCAGTTTCCACAATTAAAGTCCAACTGGCGGCTATCTCTTATTTTCATGCCTCCTTTGAGGCTTCCTTAATGGCAAACAGGCTTTGCAAATCTTTCCTTAAAGGAGCGTGGCTCCTTCGGCCCCCAATAGCCCATCCTGTGCCCCCTTGGGATCTGAATATGGTTCTAGCTTCTTTAACTGCCCGTCCCTTTGAACCAGCAGCTACTTGTGATATAAAATTTCTATCTTGGAAAACTGCCTTTTTGGTGGCAATAACCTCTGCCAAGCGGGTCTCAGAGCTTCAGGCTCTCTGTTCTAATCCCCCTTATTTGATTTTTCACAAAGAGAGAGCGTCTCTCAAGTTAAATCCCTCTTTCTTGCCCAAGGTAGCATCCCCCTTATGCATTCAACAATCCTTTGAGCTTCCTGTGTTTTTTCCCAAATTCTCCAATAGCGCAGAATATATTTTCCATCAGTTGGATGTTCACAGACAACTGCGTTTTTATTTAAGTAGGACCAATAAGACACGAAAGTCAGATCAGCTGTTTGTGTCCTTTGCGGAAAATAGGTTGGGTCAACCAGTGGCTAAAACCACCATTGCCAAATGGATTAAAGATTGCATCTCCTTCATCTATTCACAGTCCGGCAAAGAGCTACCATTCCCAGTCAAGGCTCATTCTACCAGGGCAATGGCTACTTCTGTAGCATTCCACTCCAAATTATCGATAGATGATATCTGTGCGGCCGCTACCTGGACTTCTCCGCACACCTTTATTTCTCATTACAAGATAGATGTGGCTTCTCGAGGTAGAGCTTCCTTTGGTTCCACAGTTCTCAGGAGTGTTTTCCAATGAGCCACCCGGGATTTAGGTGCTAGGGATGCTGTCCCATCAGTTATGAATGTAGGCGAGATAGGATCCCATTACATCTTTTAGTTATGTACTTACCATAACTTCGGATGTATGGGATCCATCTCGTCTACATTCATACGTACCCGCCCTCCTTCCCCCTTCCCATTGGATTTAGAGGAAATGTTGCTACTTACTGATTTTTTCTCTTGAAGGACTTTAGTTTGTTACAGTTGTTGGTATGTTTTCTGTGCCTGGATGTAGGTATATAAAAGCAAACAAACAAGATCTGGGGAAGCAGGCGTGGTGCATTCTGGGATAAGGGGTAGCCCAGCCAATTAGAGACTTCGTTCTACTATATAGTGGCCGAGTCGGAGCCGAGGGATCGGCTCCGAACCCATCAGTTATGAATGTAGGCGAGATGGATCCCATACATCCGAAGTTATGGTAAGTACATAACTAAAAGTTCATTCACCTCTAAAATCAAATACCTTACTATATAAGTAACAGCCTAGGTTGTTGTCTAATATACTGCATTAAATGTTTACTCCAAAGCAGTTTACAAAAGAGGAATTTACTTTGGGCAGCAGTACTACAATAGGTTTTGCCTGTACTTGTAGCATACATGGATTAAGCCCTGACTGTGGCCCAGGTGACCTCAGTTCAAACAGTGGCTTTGGTGGTTAGTGACACAAGCATGGATGATGGGCATATGCATTTTAGGGGAAGGTAACAGTTGATTTTAGTGGACTCCTGGGACTCAATGAGGGGTATCCTCAGAGGGACTGAGCTGTAGCTGAGTCACACATGGAGGCATTGATGATACTCCAACATGACCCACTGCATGCTTTTGCCTGGTGTGGTAGAAGCACACACAGGGAATGGGTCCTTAGAAGAAAAACTACTCCTTGGCAGAGGTATGATGCTACCCCAGGAAATATTGATCTTCTCACTAGGCCCAAAAGTAGGTCAAAGTTAATTTGAGAGTGGTTAAATCATGTTCAGCAGACCCTGTTGATGAGGAAAAGCCTTAGAAGCAGCTGATTGTCAACTTCATGAAGCCTGAGCCAAAGGAGGCTAAGTCCCACTTCTGCTTTACAAAGTTAAAACCGATGAAATGTCTTCATTTCAAAATATATAATATACTATACCTGATTTTTGTAATGGACTTTAGCAAAGTATTTGCTGTTGCTACACTATACCACAGGGCATTTATTTTTCAGTAGTGTTTGGCTTCTGGTATTTTTACTGCAGTTTACTGATTATTTTTATAAAAGCAGTAAATATCAGCATTATCCTTGTTCAGTCTGTACAAAATTCTAAATTTGATTGCAGTGCTATCAGCTATACTAACCGTATACTACTGTATTTTATGGTATGTGCTAATAGGAGTATAAAATGGGTTTTTAGCTCCAGTTCAGAAAGTGGCATATATAAGTTTATTCCAAGAATGACTCAACTAGCTGCTACTGCAGCCAATGGTCTTTAACAGTACAATTATAATATAATGATCTGTATTTATTTTATTTCTCTGTCTCTCTCTTTTTTATAGTCCTGCAGTCTCCCCAGGAGTTTCTCCACATATACAAGACATCTCAACGAATTTGATGCAGTGTCCATCTTATTCATTACACACAAACGTTTATCGTTCAAGCGACCAACCAATGTAAGAACCAGATGGCAAATAATGTGTTTTGAACCTACTGTCCTTTTCTTTGGGAGTGGGAAGGAATGGGTTTGAAACTTATTGTCCTTTTCTTAGGTTTTGCATTTATAACACTTGTTGAACTTTATGCCATAATTAACCTAAATATTTCCTAGTGTGGGGAGTGAAGCATGTGATATATGTACATGCCTCTCATTGTCTTATTTATCCAATACCATGTAATTATGTCCCAGTTATCTGTTAATGTTAATATGTGAAATGCAGTTGTTTTGTCACAGAATCTGAGGAAGCCACTGTCAAAATTGATGGAATGATAGCTGTTATATGCCTAATTAATTAAATATGCTACTTTCATATTACTGCCATATACAGAAAATCTATGCTGTAGGCTTCTGCTTAAACTGTGTTACATCTGTGTGGAAAATGATCATTGTGCTCATCATCCATACAGCTGAATCCATGACTTTGCCTGTTAGCGACCACCCAGTGTAATTTCTGGATACTCACTGTCAAGTTTTAGCATGGCTATTGTAATTTATTTCAGAAATGCCTCAGTAGTGGTTGTACCATGAATTGTGGACTAACATCTAGTTGGAGCTGCAACCAGGTGAAACAGACTGGCCAAAGCACTGACCAGATGAAACAAAAAGTATTTTTGCATGGGGGCAAGCAACCCTATATAGTGGGGGAGCTTCATCCTCACCACACTTTGTTACATATATTAACTTCACACCGCTGCAATCATAAAGAAAACTGAACACCCTGCACACTAACAGAAAATGCAACAGCACTTCCCAAATTGCAACTTATGCAACTGTACTTGACAAGTTGCAAGCTTTTCCATTTTGTACTTGACTAAAGGTAGGAAAAAAAATGAAGTTATGTACCTACCATAACTTTCCATGTGAGTTGTCCATCTCGCCTTCATTCTTTACTGATGGGTTCAGAACCGATCCTAGGTTCTGACTCGGACGAATACTAAAGCTTGAGATCTTCAACCAGTTTGTGGCTAATTCCCTATCCCATGACACACTGGTACTTTCCTCAAATCTATACCCCATGAGTCTTAATAGTTATGAGCTCACTAGAAAAAGGTCAGAGTACAATTCTGACAAACATCAAGTTCTCGATCCTCTAGAAGCCTGGTTGGGGGTAGGAAGGGGGAAGTAAGAATGAAGCTGATATGGACAACTCACATAGAACGTTATGGTAGGTACATAACTTCTTTATATGAAGTTGTCCTATCTCGCCTTCATTCTTTACTGATGGGATAGCGTCCCTATCACCATCTTTCTCGGGTGGCTCATGGGAGTATATTCTTCAGGACAGTGGAACCAAAGGAAGCCCTGTCCCCGGAGGCCATATCTACTTTGTAATGAGTGATAAAGGTATGAGGCCTTGACCAAGTGGCTGCTGCACAAATTGTATCTTTTGGTAGTTTGGTAGAAAAAGCTGAGGAAATGTAGGCAGCCCTAGTTGAGTAAGCTTTTATCTTGTCTGGTAATGGTTTGTTCACTGAACTGTAAGTAAAGAAAATGCAATCTGACAAGCATTTAGATAAGGTGGTCATTGCTACAGGAGCACCTTTCCTGGAGTCTAAAAAGGAGACAAAAAGTTGATCAGTTTTCCTGATTTTTTTTGTTCTGTGTAAATAGATCCGAAGCTGTCTATGCACATTAAGTTGGTGTAGCATGTTTTCTGCCTTACTGCCATACTTAGGGAAAAACACCAGTAATTCTATAGACTGATTCAAATTCATTTCTGAACATACTTTGGGTAAAAAGGACGGGTTTGTTGGGAGAGAAACTCCATCATTGTGGAATAACATATATGGGGGGTTGATGGATAAAGCTTGTAACTCTGAAACCCTATGAGCAAAAGTTATAGCAACTAGAAAAATGGTGTTCCATGTTAGATACTTAAGGTCACATGAAGAAGCTGGTTCAAAAGGGGGGAAGATTATCCTTGACCGCACAAATTTTAGATTCCATAGTGTAAGAGGGGTTTTAATGGGTAGTCTCATGTGGACAGTACCTTTCAGAAAGGCCTTTGAAAGTCTATGAGACATGACATTAGACACTTCGTCACCAAAAAAAAAATTCGAAATTGCTGCTAACTAAACTCGAATACTTAAGGTCACATGAAGAAGCTGGTTCAAAAGGGGGGAAGATTATCCTTGACAGCACAAATTTTAGATTCCATAGTGTAAGAGGGGTTTTAATGGGTAGTCTCATGTGGACAGTACCTTTCAGAAAGGCCTTTGAAAGTCTATGAGACATGACATTAGACACTTCGTCACCAAAAAAAAAAAATTCGAAATTGCTGCTAACTAAACTCGAATACTTGCGGCAGCTGCTCCTTCATTGAAAAGTTGTGTCAAAAATTCCAAAATAGCAGATATTGGAGCTGAATAAGGGTTAATATGATTTTGTAATGCCCATATTGAGAATCTTTTCCACTTACAGAGATATAACTTCCTAGTAGATGTTTTGTGAGAAGATATCAGTATGTGTTGAGCTGCAGTAGAAAGGTTTACTAGCCTGGTTGTATTTGGAAGTGGAGCAACCAAGCTGTCAATTTGAAGGTCTGAAGGGATGGATGAAGAGCCCACAATGAATGAATCAGAAGGTCTGGTACTGGGCCCAGAATCCAAGGTTCTTCAAAAGATAAGGCCGTAGGAAGGGGAACCAAACCTGGCAAGGCCAGTAAGGGGCTATTAGAATTAAGGTCCTTCCCAAAGCACTGGCTTTCTGTAGAACATTGGGTATCAGTGGCAAGGGAGGGAATGCATAAAGGAGACCCGGGACCAATCGTGTACAAATGCATCCCTTGAGCCATCCCCCAGAGGGGTGATTAGGGCAAAGTAAATGCTGCATTATGTGTTCCTGGACATGGCAAAAACATCACAGCAAGGCTGGCCCCATTTGTGGAATATCATTCCCGTCACTTCTTTCTTCAGGGACCACTTGTGAGGCAATAGAATTGCCCTGCTTAGTTTGTCTGCTATCACGCTGGATCTCCCCAGGATATGCATTGCTATCAAAGTGCTGGGAGGAGGTTGCCCACTGCCATACTCTCAAGGCCTCTTGACATAGGGGGTAAAATTTGGTTCCTCCTTGTTTGTTTATGTACCAGACTACTGACATATGGTCTGGCTGGATTGCAATAGTCCCTAGAGGGAGAGAGTCTTGAAAGGACTGCAATGCTAGAAGTACCACTCTCATCTCTAGGACACTGATATGCAGGTTGGCCTCATGATCCTTCCATGTGTCTTGGGCTGTTCTGCCCTGATAACACTCCCACCCTATCAGGGAAGCGTCCGTGGTCACTCTGGCTACAAGGGGAGGTAGGACAAATGGACAACCTGTCATCACACAATCCGATGTCAGCCACCATTGAAGGTCTTTTTTGGAGGAATCCATGATTATTATTTGATGTGACATTGGAAGTAAGTTCTGGATCTTATTTGGTCTGCGGGGACATGCTGGATGACTCTTTTCTGTAGCAACTTTTGAATTTCTATGGTTGCTTGTTTCCTGTGACTTGGTGGAACATCCGGAATCTTTTTTATCAAGGGAGGTGGGGCAGAAAAGGGAACAGAGTAACCTCTGGATATGATACTTTGTACCCAGTTGTCTTTTGTTATTTTTAGCCAAGCATATGGGTACAAAGATAAGCGTCCCCCGACTGCCTCGAGAGACAGACAGGCGGGCCTCCTTTCAGGAGTGCTGATGGGGCTTCCCAAAGAACTGCCCTCTGTCACCCTGATTCTGCAGACACCCTCAGATGTGTGGTCAGTATCTTCCATTGTTGCCCCCTCCAGTGCGTCTAGAGGGGGTTCGCCACGTGTGTCCTGAAAGGTTCTTTGAGATTTCCAAAACCACATTTTTCCTTTGTTCTTACCTTTGGGGTAAGATCTAGTAGGTGTGGAAAAATGAACTCCAATGGCAGAAAGAGTCTTCCCCTCTTGTTCATACCTGGTGAGGGCTTCTTTCACTTTGGGTATGAAAAGGAATGAGCCATCGAAGGGGGTGTTCATGAAGGATGACTTGAAGGGCTGCGCAAATGAACACAAGTGCATCCAGGAATGTCTGCTAAGGGCAATTCCTGTACCCACTGCCCTGCTCGCTCCATCAGCTGTGTAAGATGCCAGATACATGGCCAAGTTTATGAAGGAATTAAGGGTGGAGAGCTGGGAGGATATTTTATCTGTAACCCCTGCAGCTACTGAACCCTGGAGAGTATCTCCCAGCTCTTTCAAGAGATCTCTTTGCAATCTAGTAAAATGGGTAAGGTACTTCAGTGACCTGAGTGTGAAGGTTGCTGAGGAGAACATGCGCTTTCCATATCTGTCCATCACTCGAGAGTCTTTGTTCGGTGGATGCACAGATGTGGATGTCTCAGATAACTCCTTCTTTCTTGGTGGCTGCCGCCACCACCATGGCATCAACAGGGACTCCTTTGGTTAGAAAAGAGTTGTCTTGTAGGGAAGTAATAAATGTATTGGGTCTCATAGGGACAGGTCCCACTGTTTCTGGAAACTCCCACATCTTTCGACAAACCAGACCCATGAAAGGCGGAGACACTCAAGTGGCGGACGGTTGAGACCCGAAAGCCTTCAGGTAAACAGACTCCTCTACAGTATGGTTTATGGGCTGCCCAGCCACCTTTCTGTTTGAGGATCTCTAAGATGTCTGCAAAGGAGACATCTTCTGAGGGTGACTGTGGAGACCCTTCTGAATCACTAAGGTCTGTGTCCAAGGTGATGGATTACTGAGGGGAGTCCAAATGCTTCTGTGAAGATAGGTGAAGGCTGCCAGCCTAGCCAGATAGAATTTTGTAGATAATTCTGTCATTTGTAAATATTAATATAAGCCACAGGCTTGTTCTTTTAAATGGGAAAAAATGTTGAATGTTGAACTGCAAAAATGTAACAACAGTGCACTCTGCTGTAACAAAGCTGATAAGTCAATTCTTTGATGTCAAAACTCGGAGCAGAGATGTCTAGATAAAGGCATTCTGCCCATTGTTTTGAGGCCAGAGTTAATGGCTAGAATTTGCATGTATAATTTCTTTTATTGCTCTGGTTTCTGTCCAGCTGCAGGATCAAAAGGGCTATTAACCTCTGAGTGTCTCTTAGCCTGGGAACCAGAAAGAAAAGATGTAGTCCGAAATGAATCAGTGTTACTGTGTTATCAATTTAAGGACAGAAAGAAAAAGAGCATTTGAGCATTTGTCTTGAGAACATCCAGCTCACCACTCTGCCTCTGTCTACATGTAAGTAGGATTTTAGAACTGTGTTTTCTCTTAGAAATAGCTCTGAATTAGGAAGATTAGACTGTTTTTCTATGTTGATGTCAGAACTTTTCTACTGTATTATTTTAAGTATTTCTCTGTGATCTCTGAACTCTTGACTAGCACTGTGTAGTAAGAAGTATTGTTTTGTATTTTTATTATTAAATATTTTAAACCTTTCAACGGTGGCTGTTTTGTGTAGATATAATTTATGCTCTAAGAGTACACTACATGTATATAGTGATACTGTACCAAGTCATTCCAAATAAGTCTTGACTGTTCACTCACACTTACTATTTGGATAATAATAATGCACAGTATAATTGGACACCCTTTCATAAGGCCTTTGAGTAGCTGATAAATATTAGCTGGGTGGTGGCAGTGATTTCCTCCACTGTATAGTCTGGGTAAAAGGGGCACAGCTGGAGAACCTGTGCCAGCCTTCCCCAGGAGTGTATGTGTGGTTGTATAAACTCTTATCTCAAAGTGTGTGTGTGTGTCAGCTACTTGTGCAGGGGCAGCAAGCACTGGTTGGACAGTGGGTGCTGGAGGTTTTAGCTTGCCCACTAGGCTGAGATCTGTACCCTATAGCTGTGCCAGTGGGAAGTCTTATTGGGGACCTGGAGAGAACGGGAGAAACCAGCCCCAGACTGACTGTGATCTCTGTGTGCTCTTAAGGGAAATTGTACTTTACTGTGTGTGTGTTTATTATACTTTCCCTATATGGATCCCCTCACTGGTGTTAGTGGTGAGGATTGAGGTTCCTTGATTGATGAACCAGTCCATGGGAGTCACAGCTTCCTCTTGAACAGCCTCTTCTGAGGAACCTCTTCAGTGGGACCTTCTGACGAGGTTTCAGAAGAGAAGGACTCGCCCAGTGGGGCATCCTGAGGATCTGGGTCTCTACGCTTTTCTGCAGTTGGTAATGCTGAGGCAGACACCAGTGCTTTTGGGGAAGGAACTGCTATACCTGATGAAGTGGTTGTCTGTGGGGACAATGCTCTCCTCATGTAACTGAAAGTTCCCCGGCCCCAATGCGAGAGAACCCATGGATCCAAAGAAACAGCAGATTCCCTTGGCACCAAGGCAATGGGCTCCGAGTCAGAGGTAGAAGCCGAACTCACCCACACCAAGGCCCCGAAAGGCAAGGTCGGACCTGAAAAATCGGTTTGACTCTCCTCCCCAGACCCGACTGGAGAGTGTTGGCCCTTAGACCCATCAGACGTCACCGAAGCAGTCTGGGCAGTTGGAGCTGAAGATCCTGAAGCAGGTCTTGGCACCAATGGCTCCACTGTTATCAGTTCCGAGCATTCTGGCTCCGAAGTCTTGAGTAGGGTCGGAAGAGGAACAGTTGTAGTTGGAGGGGGGCTGGTGAATCCGAAGCCCGATGGTTTGGTTCCGACAAAAGTTTGGCCAACGCCGGTGTCATCAAGAGCCTCTGCACCACACGATCCACATCGAAATGCGACAGGCTTCAAGAGGATTGATAAGAAGGGGCTGGAGAGGCTATTGATTAAAGTATCAGTGACTTTACTGTAAGAGATACCGGCTCCAGAGCAGGGGACCGGCTCCTCACTTGTAAGACCATCGGCTCCAAAACTAATGGAGCTGAGGTCGAAAGTCTCTGTGATCTTGTGGATTTAGTCGAGGATTGAGATTTTTCTAATGGCTCCGAAACCCCAGATAAAGACTCTTAGCAGTTTTGTCAGATTTCAGTAGAGAGGATTTTTTTTTGGGGGGGGGGCTTTGACCTTGCTCCAATGCCTCTTGAAAGGAAGGTTTAACTAGCCCTCTCATAATTAGTTTGTTCTTCCTTTCTTGTAGACCTCTGGCACTAAAAGAGTGGCATACTGCAGATGTTTCCGGCAAGTGTCGTGCGCCTAAACAATAAACACAGTCTCTGTGCCCATCTGTAATGGACATCTTCTGTCCACACTTGGGACATTTCTTAAAACCTGAAGGTTGTACTTCTTTCCCTTGTTTGGACATCATGTAAAGTTAAAAGAAATCATTAAGAAATAAAGTCTTCTGCAACTCTCTAATTTAAACAAGTTAGCAATAATAATCAGCAATTACAATCAGCCCTGACAAATCTCAGAACCAGGAACTTACACTCCGCAGTCAGAAAAAGTATCATTACACCAAAAGGGGAACACACAGAGAAAACTCTAAAACTTCTATATAAAAACTATGCAGTCAAACAGCACTTTATAATATCAAGTATAGCCAGTTAAACACTAGAAAAAACTACTATCTAAGCACACAATTATAAGAGAGTCCCTTACAGAAAGAAAATGACACCAAAACGCTATACAAGTACTTTAAACTACTTCTAATTAACAAGAAAAGGCAATGTAAAGCCTATAAGGGGGGTAGGGAATAGGCCTAAAAAAAAAAAAAAAAAAAAAAAAAAACTGCCAAAGTACACTTGAAAGAACAAACTCAAAGCGCTAAAGCACAATTTAAAGAAACTATCCTAAGGAGTTATAATCTACTCTTTTAAATGTAACATTTTTATGAAAGTTATCAAAAAACAGTAAAACACTTAACCTAAGCTGGAGAAGAACACCCTTTCAGCGGCAAACGAGATCTGAGGAAAGCACCAGTACATAATGGAATACGGAGTTAGCCACAAGCTGATTGAAGACCTCATGCTTTAGTACTCGGCCGAGTCAGAACCGAGGATCAGTTCTGAACTCATCAGTAAAGAATGAAGGCAAGATAGGACAACTTCACATCATCAGTTGAACAACCTTTTTATCCCTCATTGATATATATGTCAAACCTCCCAGAGTAGACTTTCCTCAAAGTTATGGGTTTTTTATATTTTTTTACTTTTCCTTCCCTTGTTAGCACTGCTGCTAGTACAGCACAGCATGCTCATTCAAAGCTATTAATATCTACAGTAGAGGTGATCCTAACCAAGGTCTTTAGATCACGTGTGGGGCTTTTGGAGGACCCACCTGTCATGTCAAGAGGCACGAAGACACAGAGAACGTGATATAATCTCACCAAGGTGGGCATTACAACTAAAATGTCTAGAAGCAAGAGTATATCACAAAACTTGCTTTTCAGTACTTGTACCTCATTAGAATTTAAGCTTTATATCCATGTATGCTATGCTATCTCTTTTTTTCATGTTAAAAAAGTAGCATTGCACACCCATGTGTAACATCCTTTTCTTTCATATGTATGGCATCTGTATTCTTATGTTTTCTCTCTGATCTCTAAATCTGGTATTTTTTTTTTGCAGTTTAAAATCTCAGCAGTATTTCTGCCTCTGCATATTTTTTTCCAGTTGCTCCCTTACTCTGTGTTGATTTTCAGGCATCAGTAATGTAGCTAAACATAGGTATTCATATTCCACTTAGTAACTCTTTCCCCATCGACAGCTGAGTTGATGAGGGATTGAGCCCCTGCACAAGAGTAGCTATATGTGCATAAATGTAAAATCCTCGTACCTATTCTACAGCTCATTCTGTGACCTTCAGTTTTAGATAGTTTGTCTACTTGCCCATTAGAATGTAAACAGTGTAGACTTGACATGGCATGCATGAACTCCCACTCATTCACAAATCTTTTGAATTTTTGACTTTTGTGTTACAGACCATTGTCAACTATGAAAACATCAGATATCCTGTCTTGAGAATATAGCCTTTAATGCAGTAGCCACTTATACATTTGTTATTTTTATCAGTTTGATCTTTTCAGAGTACCTGGAATAATAACCCACCCATACAAAATATGTAGTTCTTTCAAATAAAACAAATCAGAAGATCAAACTGGGCTCAACAGATAAAATGTATGTTAGTAAACATCTCTTCTTCATATGGATTGTTTCTATGATACTAGTATGCACTGCAGATGGAGTAGCTCTGCGCTGCTTACTCTATTTGAGCTGACATTCCTGGTCAAATTATTGTATATCTTGCTCTTTCTTTGCATTTTTACTGTTCCTAGATGTGACTCATGTATTCTATCAGGTGCTTGTATTTTCAGTTGACTGTGAAATAAAACATTTGCTAAGAAGTGGTCCACCTTCAGTAAGCTGTAAGACTGTGCGCAGCAGTCATTAGCACTACTCAGCACCTAAACCATTCTCAGGCTTTTTTTGCCTTCTACCCCTGTATCATCCTATATCTGTTCATCAAGCTCTCCAGTTCTTCATTGCTGAGTGAACCAGCTGGAAACAGAAAGCACTGCAGAGTGTACAAAAATTATTATTTAGTGTCCTAGAGTGCCTTTAGCTGTCTCTTAGTTTGGGGTAACTATGAAAACTGAACTGTAGAAAGGTAACTCATTTTCCTGTTCTTTCTTTTTTTTTTTTTTGTATATTAGTTTTTCAACATTTTTCCCTTCCTCTTCTTACTAACATGCAGACTCTGGGGCCTCATTTCCAGTTTGACAAAGTCCACTCTTCACCTCTATTCAGGCAAAAGCAAACAGGAAGCACAAAAGCCATGCATACTGCCTAGGCAAATGATAAATAAAGCACCAGTCAGTGCAATGTCTGCTTTCGCTTTATCAAGTGATGTACAAACAATGCCAAAAAAAGCTACAATGTTTCCTAATAAAGCAGGCCTCATCCAGCAAGCAGTCAAACCTCAGATGTTTGCCAAACCATGAAACCAATTCACCAACATCGCCACACAGTGGCCAGGAAGGATTACTAAGAATTTCAGAGATTTTTGTAGAAAAGTCTCACATCCAAGACTTCTTCTCCAGCAGTGAAGAGTTAGGCCATGGATGTGCAAGCCAAGTCCTGCATTCCAGGCTAGCACAAAAAGGTGGACACAATTTTACTGCCTAGTTTAGTACCCAGATCTTCAAAGCAGCCACTCCTCCCAAAAGCCTTCCTTACCCCAAACATGCTTCTTCATGCATTTGACTATAGAAATGTAGCAGAAATCATCATGAAACTAAACAGCAAGATACCAGCAGCCAATGTTCTTGTTTCCATAATTAACCCATTAGCACCTATGTGGTTTGGAATGTCACACCTCTAGCAGCCTACATACATCTTACATTCCAGAGCATTTTCTGAAAAATAAACTCAACAAGCACAAGACAAACAATTGTCTTTTGTGAATAAAAGCTATTAAAACTGTACAAATAGCAATGTTATCAGTAAGAAGTATTCTTTACAATGATAATCAGTGCATTCACAGTCTTTTCTATAATCATAATGCACACAAACCACAAATTATATTTTTTCTAACCTTTCACAAATTCCCATATCTTGAAAACGGGTCTGTATTACATTTTGAAAGACGTGTTCACCAAACACGTCTTAATCGACACCGAAATATCGACCTGTTAAAATCCTGAACGGCCGCTTCAGGGAATTTTTTTCCCCGGGAGAAAAAAACGCTTGGCCGTACACAAAGAAAAACAAACTTTCAAACCCTACATAGTGGGGGGGGGGGGCATTGCCCACTCCCTCCTAACTAAATATACCAACCCAGAGATTGCAGTATAGTGGGGAAAAGGGCAAATCCCCGATGACAGCCAAGTGATTTTTTTCCCCCCTAGGAAAAAATTTGCTGAAGCGGCCATTCGGGATTTTAAAGGGTCAATATTTCTGTTTTGATTAAGATGTGTTCGGCGAACACATCTTTCGACATGGTAATATAGACCCCTTGAAAACTATATAATCTACACATATATTGTTAGAATATTTTTGTTAACCATACAACAGCTTTCACATTGACAACAATAAATTCCTATCTAAGTGCATGTCTAAGATATTTACAGAAATATGAAATCATTTGTTTCATTGTATAATTAGCAATAAAAATAATACTAGATATCTCTTAAAATGTGCAACCTGCAGTACAAATATTAAAGAGTTTTCTTCAGCAACATCTAAGGTTTCACCCAATGCCATTAAACAGTTTGTAAGACACTTGTTTTTTTGAAGTATTAAGTACTTATGGAAATATTGCTTATATTCATAATTACTAACAAACAATTAGTGAAATTTCCAGAATTGTGTGACACAAACCAGCATTCTCGGTGAACAGTCCTGTGTCCCACATTGGTGTTTCACAAAGTACACCTTAATAAAATGTAGGTCTCTCAATTATGAAAATACGAACATAAGTATGAAAATATGAATGTGTCAAACAAAGATTAATTTCTCCACTGCAGGACATCCTAGACTAACAGACTTGCTGTCAATTTCTTAACTCCTTGCCCTTTCTAATACTGCCTACTACTAGCTGGTAAGTCACTTAGTTAAAGAAGCCAGACCCAGAAAAGTTCTGGATTCCATAAAGAGGTATGGGTGTGAACTGGAAGTATATAAAAAAGGAGTTTTAGGCTTCACTGAGTTAAGGGGAGGTGATAATTGGAGTACAGATGCTGCCATTTACACCTTTACAAGCTTATCCATTGCATTCTGCAATAGACTTATCAACACCTCCAATAGCTAGACTTCTATCATTAGACCTTTTACAGCAGAGTTAGTTTCAGTGGACCAGGCATCAACATTCTCAAGAGTATTTCACCTAATACTGATACTGCCTCAGCTCAATACTGAGTGCCATTCTTTCCAACTGCACATACGGTGCACATGCATGAAATGGCATCACACTTTCCCACACCCTCCTCAAGGACCATAGCACATATTGATGGCACAGGCACACCCACCAGTCAATGCTATTGGATGCATCTGCCCCAGTGTCACTGTGACAAGGGGATGGCACCACTGCCACTAGTGTTACAGGGGAGATGTGACCACTGCCATTGCTATAACATCCTGATGGCAGGATACCACCCACTGTGATATTGAAATGTCTGACAGTGATGTGGTTTAAATCCTATCACTGCCAATTAAGGGTGAAATAATAGCAAAAAAGTGCATATACTTTTATTTCAATAACTAATTCACTAAATATAGCCTGATCCCAACAATATAAAGGAAACATATACTGTTGTCTTTGGTATAGGCTTCGAGCATCCACACCCACACTGGACTGCACATACACAAGCTCAAGTCTTTAGCCAAAACACCCCCACGTCGCATCCTCACCACCTTCTCTGTGAACCAGCATCTTCTGATCTCCCTTTATCTGTGGTAGCCACCTACCACACAAATTACACACACACACACACACACACACACACACACACATACACACACCAGGTTAGCAGTATTCTCCAATTTCCCACAGCTCTCTTCCTGGCACAACAGTACTGCCACCACCCTGCAATAACCAATACTTGCAGTTATTTGCTGCTTTTAAGTTAAGCAAAATATAAAATCATATACATTAATCTCTTTCACTGGCACCTAGTCATAAGTATTCTAATGGGAGACGTGCCACACAGCATGTTAACCAATAGTGTAAATAATGGCTACCCTCTGTTCAGATAAATTACAGTGCATACATTTACATTTAATAACTAGTGGATGCCAGGCACAAGAACTTATAGGTAAAAATAATGAACTTTATTTAAATTTGTTTATTTTATTTTACAATTTGATAACCAGGTAAGTGAGCTGGCCTACATACCCTATTTAGTCATGACCTTGATACCCTTTTTAGTCATGACCTTGATACAAAGATGCAAAAAAAGTTCACATATTTAATAAACACTACAGTGTAGAGTACATTATTTACATGTACATGTTGCAAGTTTATATACATACATATATATATATATAGAGAGAGAGAGAGAGATGCATTTGTAGCAATATATAGCAGTGTATTTACATATGATTAGAAATTACATTATGTACAAGTGTATAGAAGAGGAATGTGTTTGAAATGCTTGAAAGACTTACATTGTGCAGGGACAATTGACCAGTGTCACAAAAACAAGTGCATTTAGATGTGTTTTGTAGAAACTGCTCAAGATGTTTTCTGAATATTGTAAATGTTTGAAATTGTTTATATCAATATGTAGAGAATTCAGCATAATAGCAGGTCTAGTTCTAGAGAAGGCTTTCTCACCAGGTATACATTTAAGTATGAATAAAGAAAATGGTGCAAATGCAGAGTAAAATATACATAAGTTGGCACAAACAGAAAAATACAATAAAAGGCAGAAAAACAGAGAGGATGCATACAGAAAATCCTACGCTTCAGATCCCTGCATTCCCTGGATGTCTCTTACTGCAGACATACTGTCACTAGCTGTCATAACTAATGTAAATTAATAACTGATACTCACAGATGGGTTCACTAAAAACAACACATCAGCAGCTCTTTCTCGCTCAGCACAACACAAGGTTACATACAGTATTTTCCTTAGACTTGTCATCACCAGGCATCATTTTCCTGACATTGGAGAAAAAAAGAAGTTATGTACTCCCCATAATGTTCCATCTGAGTAGTTGTACTTCATTTGTCTTCAACCTGTGGGTTACGGAACCGACTCAGATCCGAGCCGGTAATTTCACAAGCATCTGCTCCGAGTTCCAAACTCCTTCCCTACCCATAATACACCACCACCAGCTTCCTTCCCTCAGATCGAGTTTGCTACCTCATAAAACAAAGAACCCAGTCCAACAAACCTTATTTTATCATCTTTTCCCAGCTAGAGCCGCAAAAACATACTCTGCTACATACTAAGCCAGCAGGTTTGGGGGAAGGGGAAGAAGGGAGGATGGTTGAAGACAAATGAAGTACAACTACTCAGATGGAACATTATGGTGAGTACATAACTTCTTTATCTGAAGTAGTTTACTTCATTTGGTCTTCAACCTGTGGGACAGAGTCCCTAGCTACCTATATCCTTGGGTGGCCCTCATGGAAAGATGTTCCAAAGCACCACAGAGCCAAAGGATGCCTGGCCTCTAGATACCAAATCCAACTTATAAAACAATAAAAGTATTAGATGAGGACCAAGTAGCCGCAGAACAGATGTCATCCAAGGACACCCTGGTCCAGAAGGCCGCTGAAGTAGCCATGGACCTGGTGGAATGGGCAATAACCTGACCCAGAGGAGACAAGCCTTTGTCTTTGTACACTTGAAAAATACAGAAACAAATCCATTTAGCAATGGTCACCTTGGAAATGGGTTTACCCAAAAATGGTTTAGAAAAAGACACAAACAATTGGTCAGCCTTTCGGAAAGACTTGTTCTGTGTAAGTAAAAACATAGTTGTCTATGAACATCTAACAAATGCAACTTGTATTCACTTTTATTTTTGAAATTTGGGAAGAAAACAGGTAAAACTGATAGTATGATTGGTGTTTACCTCAGAGGCCACTTTGGGAAGAAAAGAGGGAATGGTATGAAGAGAAACCCTGTCCTTGTGGAAAACCATGTACACAACCTTGACAGACAATGCCTGGAGTTCCAAGACCCTCCTAGCCGAGGTTATAGCCACTAGAAAAGCTGCCTTCCAGGACAGAAATTTAATGTCTACTGTTGCAGCTGGTTCAAAAGGAGGAGCAACCAGTGCTTGCAATACCAAGGTAAGGACCCATGGAGGAGTGGGATTTTCGACCAGAGGACGCAAGAGAAAGGTACCTTTTATAAAGGCTTTGCACAATCTGGAAGAAGCCAAAGAAATCATATTTTCACCAACGTGGAAATTGGAAATGGCAGCAAGTTGTACCTTCACTGTCGAAGAACTAGCCCCTTGTTGAAAAATGTTTGGCAAAAATTCAAGAATAGCCGGAATTGGTGCCAAGAAGGGATCCAAGTTTCTCTGAGAGGCCCAGATGGAAAAATGCTTCCATTTGCTACAGTACATTTTGCTGGTGGAGGATTTAAGAGCTGCCACCAGAATAGACTTGACAGAAGAAGACAAACCATGAGTCCTGGCAATTAGGGGAAATGGAGCAGCCAAGCTGTTAGCTTCAGAATGTCCAGGTTTAGATGAGGGACCCCTGAAGGGTGAGATATGAGATCCGGCTGGGATTCAAAATCCAAGGAGGAACTAGAAGATGACACCAGAGGAAGGAAAACCAACCCTGGTGAGGCCAAAACGGGGCAATGAGGATGACTTTGCTCCCCAGTTGATGTGCTTTCTGTAAAAACTTTGGGACAAAAGGTAATGAAGGATAAGCATAAAGAAGTCCAGGAGGACAAGTCTGGACGAGAGCGTCTTTGGGGAATTCCCCCAGCGGGAGGGTTCAGAGTGAAGAACTCGCTGCACTTCGCATTGTAAGGAGATGCAAAGAGATCGCAGCAAGGCTGACCCCACTTTAGAAAGATCTGCTTTGCTACTGAAGGATTCAGAGACCACTCGTAAGGCATCAGGATAGGATGGCTTAGCTTGTCTGCCAGAATGTTGGACCATCCCAGAATGTGCATTGCTACCAGAAAGCGACTGGTGGAGACTGCCTATTCCCAAACTCTCACGGCCTTGAGACAGCAGGGGTAGGATCTGGTCCCTCCTTGTTTGTTGATGTACCAGACCACCAACATGTTGTCTGACTGAATTGCAATTGTTCCTAGAGGAAGAAAGGCTTGAAGGGCCTGCAACACTAAAAGGACCGCTCTCATCTCTAGAACATTGTTATGCAAACAGGTCTTGATCGGGGACCACACGCCTTGGACTGTCCTTCCCGAGCAATGCCCCCCCCCACCCTAGCTGGGAGGCATCCGTGGTCACTGTGGCTTGGGCCGGGGCTGCAACAAATGGATGTCCCTCGAGTATGACCAGAGAATGCATCCACAAAAGGAGGGACACCATGCAGGCTTTGCTTACGTGTATCGGATATGTCAGTGGAAGATCCAGCATAGACCATTGTACTGCAAGAGTCCACTGTAGTACTCGCATATGCAAAAGAGCACATGGAATAAGTGTAATCGTGGCTGCCATAGAGCTGAGGGCTAGCAACACTGCCTCCACTGGCGGTAGATATGAGTGAAAAATGACAGCGGCGTGCACTCATAGATTTTGAATTCTCTCTGACGTTAGGAAGATTTTTGTCTGCAAGGTGTCTGTCTGTACTCTGATGAACTCTATGACCTGGACAGGGTGTAGAAGAGATTTGGCAATGTAGACTGAAATGCCTAGATGATCCACTAAATGCAGGAAATAGTCCCTGGTCTGACAAAGTAGACACTTGGTGGAAGCAGCAAGGAGCCAATCGTCCAGGTACAGAAAGACCTGAATCCTCTGAAGCCTCAGGTGACCCGCTACCACTGCCATAACCTTGATGAACACCCTGGGGGCTGTGGTGAGACCAAGGTGTGGAGCTCGTAACTGACAATGATTGGCTACTAGCCGGAAGCGAAGGAACCTCCTGGAGCTTCTGTGTATCTTTGTGAGAGTATCCTGGAGGTCTAACGAGCACATCCAGTCCCTCTCTTGCAAGTAAGGCAGGATGCACTGTAACATGACCATCCGGAACTTCTCTTTGGCAACGGACAGGTTCAGGGTTGACAGGTCCACAATGGGCCTTAAGTCCCCCGTCTTTTTTGGCACCAAAAATAACCTGGAATAGATGCCCGATCTGGACTGATCTCGGGGGATGGGTTCAACGGCTCGCCTCTTTAGAAGCTTATTTCTAGTGCTGCTGCCTCCCTTTGCACAGGTGGTACGTCTGGAAGTTTTTGGTGGCACAGGGAGAGCCACAAAAGGGATTGTATAACCTCTGGATATGATCCATAGCACCTAACGGTCTGATGACATGGACTCTCATGCCGTCAGGTGCAAAGACAGGTGACCACTGACTGCCTCCAGAGTAGAGCAATCGGGCAACCCCTCAGGGTTGCTGTGTGAGCCTGTCCAAGAACTGTTCTCAAGACCCAAAATTCCTTGGAACCCCTCTGCCCCTATGCCGGCGTCTCTCTTGACCCTCTCTGCTTCTAGGGGAAGATGAGCCCTGAGTGTCCCGGGAATACTGAGACTTCTGGAGCCACATCTTCTTTTGCCCTCTCTGATTCTGAGAAAAAGATCTTTGAGGGTTCGAGAAGCAGATCCCGATGGCAGACCGTGTCTTCCCGTCCTTCTCGGTCTGGACCAACGTGTCACGGATGGTCTTACCAAAAAGGGAAGAGTCGTCATAAGGGACATTCACAAAGGACACCCTAAAGGGCTCTGAGAACTGACACGATCTAAGCCAGGCGTGACACCTCATGGCAATGCTGGACCCAGCTGCCTTAGCTGCTCCCTGGGTGCCGTGCAAGAGGAGGCAAATGGACATATTTGAGACCGCTTTCAGGGTGGCCATCTTCACGGAGAATGTATTTTTGTCCTCCTGCGAAGTGGACCCAAAGGGCAACTCAGCAAGTTCCTTAAAGTTGCTCTGCAGTGGAATAACGTGGGCCAAGTAGTTCAGCTCCCTTACAGAAAAGGTTGCTGATGCATACACACACTTCCCTAGGCAGTCCATCATCCTGGAATCTCGGTCGGAGGGATGGACCGTGGAACTCTCCTGAGGTAGTTCCTTTTTGGTGGCTACTGCTACCACCATAGCGTCTACAGGGGACCCTTTATTCCAGGCAGGTCTGTCCGAAGGTGGGCTTAAAATTTTATCAGGGTGCCTTGGAAAAGGCACCATGGTGTCCAGTTCCTTCCAAGTCCGTGAAGTGATTAAGTCCTCAAAAGGATCCATGGGGGGGGGGGACACAGGAAGTAAACGGGCCCGCGCTGAAGGCCTCCAAGAACACCGACTCATCCGAGAAAGGTTTTGGGGTGGACCAGCCTCCCTGCTGACATAAACATTCCATGATATCTCCAAAGAAGACATCCTCGGGAGGTCATCTGGGGGAACCTTCCCCTTCCTCCAAGTCGGTGTCCTCCGTGAGGGACTCAGGGGAGGAGTCCAAGTGCCCCCTCTTGCACGTACTCTTGTGAGGGACCTCTCTGGTGGGGCTCTCCGGAGAGGGCTCACAAGCCACCTGATGTTCTTCAAGGGGAACCATATGGGGCACTTCGAGTGTGGGCTGTCCCTGCGGTAAAAAGATGGGAGTCGCACCTAGACCAGGGGGAGTCGGGGCGGAATCCTAAGTAATAGTCAGGGGTCTTGATCCAACAGAGAGAGCCCTTTCCACTACATCAAACACAGAGGGACAGCAAACTTCCTCGGACCCTAGCACGGCAGCTGCTCTCTTGGGGTCTGAATGGATTGGAGCTGGTCCCGAAGGAGATGGAGCGGTGAGGAGATCGCCTCAGCCCAACAAGGCTAGAGCCGACAGGAAAAACTCCACCCCCTCAAATCCAACGCCCAGGCTACAGCTCCGAGAGCCGCTCAGATCCAAAATAGTCTATTCTGACATGCTCAAGGTAACTGCCGGCGTCGAGGTAGCAAGTACCATCGGTGCCGACACCCTGACTCTGAAGCTCCTCGGATCCAGATACTCTGAAGCCAACGGTCGGATTGGAGCAGGAGAAATAGGTGAAAAGAAGGGGAGCGAGTTACCCCCTCAAGAAGGAGAGGGAGCTGGTAAGACTTCCATCTGGATATGCGTCTTAATAAACCTCCTCATCATTTTATCCATGTCAGATTCTGAAAGGCTACAGGTGGACCGCTTCAAGGCTACGGACTCCGACTTAGCTGGTCGGTGTTCCGAAGCCCTGGAAGATGACCTAGGCTCCTCCAGCTCCAGAGAAAAATGAGGTGATCAGAGCCAAGGGGAGATAGGTTTAGAAACAACCTCCACCTTAGGAGGAGGCCCCGCTGAAGCAGAATGGTCCGGGGACCTCTTTCTGTGTCTTTCATCTCTCTCTCTCTCTTTTTTCTTTAGCTTTGTGGAGTCCCCATCCCCCGGCCTAGAAGCGGGAGGTTGAGTCCCAGCCTTGAAGGGAGAGACAGAGAGACAGCTACTGAGACTGAAGATGTGGTCACAGCCGTGACTGCCGAAGAGGAAGAAGTGACCACCTCAGAAGCAGGGAGAAGGCCCTTCATAATGAGTTTAGCCCTGTGGTCTGTCAGAGCTCATGGGTTAAAACCCACGCAAATGCTAAAGTCTATCGACAGGTGGGCCGCACCCAAGCAGATAATACACAGCGTGTGGCCATCGGCAGGTGACAACTTATGGCCACACTCTGTGCATTTCTGAAACACCTGTTTCAGTTGATCAGCCATTCTAAGAAAAGAACAATAGCCTAATATTACCCCCAGCCAATCCACATATGCACACACGCAAAATGCTAAGGGAAAGGAAACAACTTTTTTTTTTTTAAACATGACGCACCAGCGAGGGGGAGGAAAGGGGAACCTACACCACTAACTAGCCCTACACACACTAACAGCAAAAACACTTGCCAAAGGTATTAATGGGAAATTTTCTCTACTTGTTAAGCACCTATTTGTTTGTTCTGATTACTTGCCAAGGAGTGTATCATATAACTGGTTTGCAGTTAAAAGCATTCTGTAGAATTGCCTTGCTCCTTTATCTGTTTAAAACTTTCATTTTGTGGTTCACTGCTGTTCTTCTGCTGTGATAAACATTTCTGTAGTGTTTACTGTCTAAATGAGTGTAGGCTAGTAGTTGTAGTATTGACCCAGTTTAGATTTGCTGTCTCTGGGCCTGTTTGCTTTTGTAGTGGTTGTTCTGAGCACATGATCAGGCCATCTTGAATTAGCAGAAGCCTTTCTTTACCTTTGTGGCAGGATTGTGTTGATTGGCTGCTGGCTGGTGGAGGTTGGATGGTCTAGGGTTTGGAGTAAGCATTCATTGGTTCTTTTGAGATTTTTTTAAAAAGTTGTTTAATGTTGTGTCTTCTGGTATTTAAGCCTTAACTGTGAGAGGAGTTCTCTCTGTACACAATGAGCCGAGAGGAGGAGGGGCACTGACTACAACTCTGATGTGAGATATATAAAAATAAGTATCCTGTTTTTTTTCTTATTTTTACAAGTTATTGCTTCTAGCAATTTATATATAACACTTTGTATTGCCTGCTGCATACTTTTTACTGTATTTTATTGCTATTAACTAATATGCAAGGTTAAACTAAAATTGTCTGCCTTACAGGGCCTGATAAGGTTTTTACTGTCACACTGTTTGTAAAGCTTTTTAGCTAGTTTCACTGTGTGAAAGGTATTAACGGGAAATTTTCTCTACTTGTTAAGCACCTATTTGTTTGTTCTGATTTCTTGCCAAGGAGTGTATCATATAACTGATTTGTTTGCAGTTAGAAGCATTCTGTAGAATCGCCTTGCTCCTTTATCTGTTTAAAACTTTCATTTTGTGGTTCACTGCTGTTCTTCTGCTGTGATAAACATTTCTGTAGTGTTTACTGTCTAAATGAGTGTAGGCTAGTAGATGTAGTATTGACCCAGTTCAGATTTTCTGTCTCTGGGCCTGTTTGCTTTTGTAGTGGTTGTCCTGAGCACATGATCAGGCCATCTTGAATTAGCAGAAGCCTTTCTTTACCTTTGTGGCAGGATTGTGTTGATTGGCTGCTGGCTGGTGGAGGTTGGATGGTCTAGGGCTTGGAGTAAGCACTCATTGGTTCTTTTGAGATTTTTTTAAAAAGTTGTTTAATGTTGTGTCTTCTGGTATTTAAGCCCTAACTATGAGAGGAGTTCTCTCTATACACACTAAGCCGAGAGGAGGAGGGGCATTGACTACAACTCTGATGTGAGATATATAAAAATAAGTATCCTGTTTTTTTTCTTATTTTTACAAGTTATTGCTTCTAGCAATTTATATATAACACTTTTTATTGCCTGCTGCATACTTTTTACTGTATTTTATTGCCATTAACTAATATGCAAGGTTAAACTAAAATTGTCTGCCTTACAGGGCCTGATAAGGTTTTTACTGTCACACTGTTTGTAAAGCTTTTTAGCTAGTTTCACTGTGTGAAAGATATTAACGGGAAATTTTCTCTACTTGTTAAGCACCTATTTGTTTGTTCTGATTTCCTGCCAAGGAGTCTATCATATAACTGATTTGTTTGCAGTTAAAAGCATTATGTAGAGTCTCCCTGCTCCTTTATCTATTTAAAACTTTCATTTTGTGGCTCGCTGCTGCTCTTCTGCTGTGATAAACATTTCTGTAGTGTTTACTGTCTAAAAAAGTGTAGGTTAGTAGCTGTAGTATTTTTCCCACCATCCCTCCCTGTTGGTGTCTTGGTGTTACACTTGGTGGCTTTGCAGTTTCCCGCCCCTATTGTAAATTTGATCTGGGTTACTCCTCCCAGACTAGTGTCATTAGCTCATTCTACCTAATACAGAGATAACATTTGAGAAGGCCACAACCCACGTAGTTTCCTAACCTTGAATTATTTTCTACTTCTCCGCTCTCCCTTTCCTTTACAAAAAAAAAAAAAAAAAAAAAAAAACTTTGATAGAATCTCCCTGTGTTCTGCTTAACTGTAACAAAAAAGATTTACACTTGTTTCCTGCCTTTCTTGTAACTAGTCTAGTCCAGATACAGATTTGCTATATCCAGGACTGTTTGCAAGCTTCTGAGCACCACAAGCCTGTCTGTGTTGGAGGGAAGCCTGCTAGCTTATCAGTGGGAGTGGTAAACACTAGGTAACCTATCTACCACATAAGCAGTGGGTTCTGGCCCAGAAATTGTAGTTATTGGTCGTTTGGGCAGTATTTCCATCGCTCTCAACTTCCTGATTTAAAAGCCCGCATTTGCACTTGTTTCTTTCCTGTAACTAGTCTAGTTCAGATATATATTCTTAGTTTTAGCACTTGAATTTGCTTATTCATGCCCAGCACTTGTTCAGAACTTGTTGTAAGCACTATATAAGCTACAAATTACTACAACACTCAACCTTCCTCATTACCTAGAGGAAAACAGTTTTTATACTTACTTTCTTCACTTACTTAGAGAAAAACAGCTCTTGTACTCATTTTCCTCACTTGTCTACAGGAAAAAAGTTTTTAATTCAGGCATGTCCAAGAGTCAGATCCCAGTGTTCTCTCCTGTCTACCTGATGAATCTGGGCATATTGGGGCAATGTAGCAATTTCCTCATGTACACAGCCAACTCTGTCCTCCTACCACCCAACACTACAACCTGTGAGAGATGCACTTATCTAGCCAAAATGGAGGTAAAGCTCTCTCCAACCAAGACTGAACTTCACAGTCAAGAGGAGAAGGTAAACACTTGCACCACACCACACACATCACATAGTCCCACTAAACCTACACCGCTGAAATCCACACATAGAAACACAAAACATTTGTGGAGGCTCTCAATAATAATCTGCTCAGGAACAGAGACCTCCAAAGTAGAAACGCAAGCAACCTCTACCCCCAACACAACCCAAATGACACATAGCCCACAGACTCAGTGTGCCACTCAACCACAGCCCATAAGGCAAAACAATGTGCCCAACACACTAGTCATAGGTGACTCTATAGTCATGCACACTGATGTCCCACTCACCAGGCTAAACAAGGAGAAGGTTATTGTCAACTGCCTGTCGAGTGCCAGGATCCACCATATAACCCACGCACTCAGGTCAGTCCACAAAAAGTACAAATATGACTCTGTCATTGTCCATGTTGGTGTGAATGACCTGAGATGTACCTCCCTGGACTGCATGAAAAGAGACATGGAAGAGCTCTCCAATCTTGTAGCCTAGGCAGGTATGACCCTAGCCCTGAGTAGCATCCTACCATCGCCCAGAATGATACTGCAGTACAAGGACAAAATGATTGACTTCAACAATTGGCTTAGCTACTGGTGTCATTCTAAGGGGATCCAGTATCTGTCTGCCTGGGACGACATGGTCGACAGACCACAATACTTTGCCAGAGATGGCCTGCACCTGTCACCCCTGGGATTCTGGATACTGGCTAAGGCTTTTGCTGCCCCTATAGTGCCATTTTTAGGCAAGGTTCAAATGAAAAATTCACAACCGTAACAGGAACAGGCAAGCAAAAACTGAGGGTAATGCTACTCAATGCTAGAAGCTTAAATCTCAAAATGCACTCCCTGATATCTGTGAAGTGACTGAGACCTGGCTAAAGACTCCAGAGAGCACCCCTGCATTACCAGGCTATAATTCATACCACACTTTTCGGCCATGCAACCTGGACTGGAACACCAAAGACGGAGGTGTGTCAACATCCAGACCTCCAGGCTAGCTGCTTAGCATAATGCATCCGAGGTTATCCAAGTGCAACAAACTCTGGGCAAAACTGTAATCCAAATTGTAGCTTGCTACAGATCCCCCACCATACCCCAGGATTCCCACTCATCTTTTCTTGATATACTGGAAAATATTAGGGTTCAACCAAACACCCTAATAATGGGCGATTTCAACTACCCCAGCATTAATTTGGAAAACTACTCATGTACCAACTCCTTCGCTTAACACTTTCTGGAATTCATAAATTCCAATGCCCTGGATCAACTTATCCACACCCCCCACCAGGGGCAACAATATCCTAGACCTAGCCATTACCAACATGAGTGACCGGTGTTCCACACCTGAAGTCAACTCCTCGTTGGTCAGATCCAACCATAAGCTAATCAGCCTAGATATCCACATCCCGCCCCCACCCCCCATTAAGGAAACCATAGTAAAAAAGTTCTTCAAAGACAACTTCATGCTTCTTAAGATAGACGTGGTGAACTTCATGACACCCATACAGATGGACAATACAGTTACGACTGCTCAATCCTACACAAATGCACTGTATAAGCACTTACACAAGTGCATGGATCATGCTATCCCAAACAGAACCAAGACACTATCCTCCAAAAAAAAGAAGCTAGTCTGGTGGTGCCCTGCCATAAACAAACTCTACAACAGAAGGAAGAAACTGTTGCAAAAGAGAGTAAAATCCCATGAGTGGAGGAGCTCCGTGGTCAGCCTCAGTAAGAAGCTGAGATCCCTTATAAGATCCTCCAAAGCCAGCTACGAAAAAAAAAATTGCCACTGATTCTAATGACAACCACAAAGCATTCTATAGCTATGTCAAGAATCTCAATGGCAACACCCAGATCTGCTCTGAGTTACAGCACAACGACACAAATTACAGAACCAACTGATATTGCCAACATCCTGGCAGAAAGATTCAGTGCTAACTTTACCCCCCCCCCCTCACCTCCTAAAAGGCACATATCTATACAGGAAGAATGCAGAGTCCCTGTAATAACAACTACGCAGGTAAAAACTGCACTCTCTAAAGCCAAAAACACAGCATCCATTGGACCGGACAACATCCCAGGCTATGTTTTACATGAACTTCAGAATGAACTGGCTCCCCACCTAAGCACCATGTTCAATCATAGCCTCATGTCAGGCTTTGTGCCCACTGAATGGTGCACAGCAACAGTTATCCCACTCCATAAAGGGGAGTCGTCATTGATCCTGGGAACTATCACCCTATTTGCCTGACATGCCTGGTTTGTAAGGCCATGGAACGTATCATCATGGAACTCATAAACAAAGACATTGGTAATCTCCAAACTCTAGACCCCACCCAGTTCTGGTTTGTAAAAGGCAAATCATCCCTTATGAACGTGATAGACTTTTTTGAAGCAGTCACCAAAGCCGTAGACGAGGGTAAGGTGGTTCACACAGCCTAACTTGACCTCGCCAAGGCTTTCAACACCATCCCCCATTCTAAAATTATAGTTAAACTCACTAAACTAGGTGTAAATCCCTATGTCATAAGATGGGTTGCCAAATGGCTCACTGACAGAACCCACACTGTAAAAGTTGAAGACTCCAAATATGACTTCAAACTAGTGACAAGTGGAGTACCACATGGTTCAGTCCTGGGACCTCTCCTGTTTGGTATCTACTTCTCTGAAGTACAGGCTAACACAGAAGGCCTTTGGCTAATGAAGTTCGGAGATGACTGCAAACTAGGAGCCATAGTCAAGTCCCCAAATGATGTGGACATCCTACAGAAGCACCTCACTGAGACAGATGCCTGGTGTCAGAGCCATGGCCTCAAGCTCAATGCCAAAAAGTGCATTATCATCCCCTTTGGTAAAAACTCTGTACCCATGAACTACCACATAGGCGGCAGTATACTTAACGCCAAATGTGTGATAAGAGACCTTGAGACCCAGGTGGACAGTAGTCTCTCCTTTGATAATCACAGTGCCACAGTAGTCAGGAAATCCTTCTACGTGGCACACCTCATCACAAAAGGTTTCTCATCCAGGAAAAAAGAGGTCATTGTTCCCCTCTACTCGACACTCATTAGACCCATTATAGAATACAACGCCCCTTTTGGAATGTACCTCACAAGACATCTGCAGCAGCTGGAAAGGCCACAGAAGTACCTCACAAAGAGGATTGCTGGTCTCAAACAGGTGCACTACACTGACCGTCTCAAAAAACTCCAGCTTTACTCCATAGCATATCGCCTACTCCGAGGTGATTTCTGCTTAACATATAAAGCTATGTGAAACCCAGAGCTGCTGGACATGCTTCACCTAAAGAAATCCCATTCCCTCTGAGCTACATGCTCTAGGGACCTAAACATTGTTACCACAATAAATAGGACATGCTGGAGGGATAGATTCCTGTCCCAAAGACTTCCCATACTCTGGGGCAAGCTACCCATCTATGTCAAGCAAAGTTCCTTATAAGCACTCTTCAAGAAAAATCTTGATGAGTGGATGGGAAATAGGAAATACACCCTGGGGATCACTTCTGTAGCTCTGCTAGATAGGGGCACAGGAAAATAACTTTCTTGGGTGGTGTAAGCCAGGGAACCTTGTTGGGTAGGCTTACTTAGGCCCTTGGGCCCACAGCCTAGTACCCACCTATGAACCTATAAAAAATGCTCAAAGTTACTCACAATACCTGGAGCTCGGAGATCACGATGCAAACGCAAAAGCGGCAAACGAGATCTGAGGGAAGGAAGGTGGTGGTGGTGTATCATGGGTAGGGGGAGGAGCTTGGAGCTCACAGCAGATGCTTGAAAATGCCGGCGCGGATCCGAATCGGATCCGTAACCCACAGTTTGAAGACAAATGAAGTAAACTACTTCAGATAAAGTTCTTTTACTCATCCTGGCAATATTTCTCAGAAACAAAAGC